>NC_134908.1:22572181-22609681 GCF_041734735.1 Babylonia areolata
TTACAGCTGGTTTGTTATTGCTGCTGATATTTCTGCACACACGTGTGGAAAGTTATTGCTGCTTGGTTTAAATAATCTTTAATTATTCAACAGTACACATGATTACAATACAATGAATGACAAAACAGCATTGGCTCAAGAGAGAGAGAGATGGGGAGGGGGGTGGTGATGTGTGAGTGTGAGTGTGTGTGTGTGTCTGTGTGTGTCTGTGTGCATGTGCGTGCGCACATGTGTGCGTGTGTTGTGTGTGTTCTTTGTGTCTTATGGACATGTTATTGTAAAGTACTGTTTAAATGTAGTAGTAATAGTAGCAGCACTAGCAGTAGTAGTACATGTAGTAGTAGTTGTAGTGGCAGCAGTAGTAGTAGCAGTGGTAGTATCATTATCATATTCGTTACTAGTAGTAGTATTTTCATTGTTGTTGTTATCATCATTCTTCTTCTTTTTATTCTCATAATTATCAATGTCATTATTTCTTTTCATCACATGAATTTCCCTATTCAGCTATTCTTAAATAAAACACTTGATACTGAGTGATAGCAGACGCCTGTGTGATGGTGTCCCGAAATAGCCTGTAACAGTAACAAGGAGAAAAGTAGGTCAACAGTCGAGATTATAAAATAAATAGGCCTGGGGTGGTTCCTGTTTCTGTGACACGCAGCACCAACCTCTCTGGTTGTTAGAGAGAGAGAGGGGGGGAGGAGGGGGGAGAGAGAGAGGGAGAGAGAGAGGGGGGAGAGGGAAAGTAAGACAGAGGGAAGAAGAGGGGGAGCGTGAGGCATGAGGGGGAGAGGGAGAAGAAGGAAAGAGAGAAAGACCGGGGGTGGGAGGGAGGGGGGGGAGGAGGGAGGGAGGGATAGGGAGATAGAGGGAGAAACGAAACGGGAAAGACAGAGAGAAAGAGGATGAGAGAGACAGAGAGAGGGGAAGAATGAGGGGGGCAGAGGGGGGGAGATAGGGAGGGATATGGAGATAGAGAGAGAGACAGCAGGAGGGAGAGAGAGGGGGAGAGGGAGAAGAACAAGAAGGGGGGGAGGGAGAGAGAGGGGGGTAGAGGGAGAGATAGGGATAGAGAGGGAGAGGAGAGAGAGAGAGAGAGAGAGAGAGAGAGAGAGAGAGAGAACAGGAGGGAGAAAGAGGGGGAGAGGATCGAGGTAGAGAAAGAGGCATGGGGAAGAGGATAGGGAGGTGAGAGAGAGAGGGGGGGGGGGGGGGGGGGGGGCGAGTTCGGTAGGCGGCAGTTGAGTGGCAAGGGGGTGGGCATCACTGAGTTGAAAGGGGATCAGTGGGGCAGGAGGGGGTGGGGGGTGGGGGGGGCTGAGAAAAAGACAGACTCCTTGAGACTGTAACCAGAGAGACAGACAAACAGACAGACAGAAACAGAGACAGACTCCCTGAGACTGTAACCAGAGAGGGGGGGGGGGAGAGAGAGAGAGAGGGGGGGGGCGGATAAGAGACTGAGATAAAAGAGGAGAAACAAGAGAGAGACAGAGACTGCAGAGAAGGGGAGAGACAGAGACAGACAGGGAATGAACCCAGCCGGGCGAGTGAGAGAGTGGGGGAGAGAGACAGAGAGGGAGGAGAGACTCGGAGAGAGGGAGAGAGAGACAGACCGTCAGGGGAGAGACAGAGATTGAGGGGAGAGAAAGAACTGAAATTGAATAAATTCTATTTTCCGCGAGTAATAGAGTATTGGAAGGGGGAACAGTAAAATAGAATGGGGGGAAAATCATTACATCAGTACAGCATGCACATTACAACAACACAAATTTTATCACAATTTGGCATTTATAACACTACACAGGTAAAGAAGAATGAGTGGAGAAAATTCAAGGGGAGGGTGGGGAAGGGGGGGTAGAGAAAGAGAGAGACAGAGAGAGCCGAGACAGGACAGAGACAGAGAGAGAGAGAGTAACTGAGAGAGAGAGAGAGAGAGAGAGAGAGAGAGAGAGAGAGAGAGAGAGAGAAGGAGAGATAGAGAGTTGTATATATATCCGAGTCTGGTAAGAACATTTTGTTAACTTGGCACACACACACACACACACACACACACACACACACACACACACACACACACACACACACAGAGAGAGAGAGAGAGAGAGAGAGCCTGGCACACAGATTGTGTGACGAGTTTCAGAGCTCTGGACAAAAACACACAGAGAAACCGACTCACACACATGTGGACACTGACAAAGAGGCCTTCAATACTGTGCAAGGAACAGAAATAGAAAGAAAGAAAAAAGACAAAAGAGTGAAAGAATACGATGCTGCATCCCCCCCCCCGCCCACACACTAACCTCCCTCTCCAAAACCACCCCGTCCCAGTCACCCCCTCCACCGGGCCCCCTCTGCCTCGCCCCCCTCTTTTTCACAGCGTGTCCAACAACTGTCCGTGCAAATTAAATAACTCCGCTCCAACTAAAGTGCTGGCTCTGTGTGTGTGTGTGTGTGTGGTGGTGGTGTTGTTGTTGTTGTTCGTTTGTTTATTTTTGGGGGGGTTGGTTTTGTGTGTTTGTGTGTGTGTGTTTTTCGTTTATTGTTTGGTTGGCTTGTGTGTGTGTGTGTGTGTGTGTGTGCACCCAAGTTCAATCAGTACGGGATCGTAACTACGTGTCCATTTCTATCAACAAGGCCTGCGCATGCGTGTGACGTGTAAACGCGCGTGACACCAAACAAGAACGTGCCGACCGGCACGCGGCTGCCCCGTTCTGTTTTCGATGTGTTGTATTGTTGTTATTGTTTTTTCCGCGACTCATTTCAAGGGCAATGCCACAAGCATTTCCCCAATTCAAAATGACCATTTCCTGCTTGGTGGAACTGTAAATCGTCACGGAATGAATACACTGCACATTGCAATCTGCTCAAGTATGTTTCGTCAGCTTCGAAATAGTGGGGTTTTTTTTATGATCGCAGATTCCTGTCGAGAAGAAGGTGGTGGTGGTGGTGATGGTGGTGGGGCGGGGGCGGGGGGGGGGATGTTAGTAAGGGGGAGAACTGTGGAGAGTGGAAAATGTTAATGTTGTTGTCATGTGATCAAAACAAAAGGGCACGTGCAGGGTGGGTGAACGCCATTGACTACAAGGCCAGTCTGGTTGCCGGCCGGTTGCAGATGATTTTGCAACTTGTGCTGGCGTCAGCAGCTAGGGTCAACGTTCGAGTCGAACTTTGCCCTTAGTCTCTCTCTCTCTCTCTCTTTCATTTTTATTTAGTAATGTGTAGCGAAGACACAATTCGGGGCGGGGACTGGATGTAAAGAAAAAAAAAAAAAAGCACATCGTCGAAATAACGAATTTTTGTCGCATCTCTCTCTCTCTCTCTCTCTCGTTTACTCTAATCTTAAGTTATGAAATGAAAATATGATGATGCATACACCCATGTCATCCCGACCTCATTGTCAATGTCATAAATAAGTGTCAGAGCCTCTCTCTCTCTCTCTCTCTCTCTCTCTTATCCATTCGTTATTCGTTTGTTCTAATGTTTAGTTATGAAATGAAAATATGTTCACGCATTCGTCCATCAGTGGCATTATAATCATCATGGCCATTGACTTTAAACTGTCAAAGTATCTCTCTCTGTGCTCTTAAGTGGCATGTGTTTTATCATTATCATTATTATCATTCATCATCATCATCATCATCACAGTTATCATGTGCAATACATAAGCTTGTGGTGTTTGAAAATTAATCAAACCTTTGTTAAAGAAGTTCCACTTGTTTGTGATGACGATTTTTGCCAAATTTCTATCATAGCATATACTCATGAAGTATGCCTTGGGCATTGTTGCTTTAAGTGATGGAAGACATAGGTCTAATAGAAAAAAAACTATCATTATATCATTATTCAAATAAAAACCATTTATCATACCATTGTTTAGTGGGTCAGTGATAGAATACCATTGTTCGCAGTTTAATGTAATCAGTAAAATGCTTTGTAGCGGTCAGCGGTCAGCAGTCTACTGGTCAGTGGCCTTTTAACCTGGCATGTTTTATTTGGCTGGTGTCCAACTGACCTGTCTACTGGTCCAGCTTGAATGGAACTTACCTGCTACTTTTTTTTTCTTTCAATCACTATCTAAAGACAGCTCTGTGGTGTGGTGTTTTGCAAGGGGGGGGGGGGGGGGGGCGGGGATGGTGGTGGGATATTATAAAACTGAATGAGTGAATGATTAAATAAACAAACTACCAGACAAATAAATAAATAAATAAGAGATAAATAAATAAATAAACTAACTAATCAGTTCATATGTCAACAACAACAAAAACAAATGTGGGCAAATGAATGAATGAATGCATAAATGAATGGACGAAAGGATGGATGGATGGATGAATTTGGTCAATTAATAAAAAATAAAAAAATAATTAAAAAAAAAAGAAAAAATGTATAATTGAAAAAAGAAAGAAAGAAACCAAGAAAGCTTTTTAAAAAAAAAATAAATAAATAAAAATAAAAATTTCAAAAATCTGGATAAAAATCAACAAACATGCAACCAACCAAGGCCTTGGGAAAGAGACTAGGAAAGATAAAAATGCTGAACACAGAGACTGACAAACACACACACACACACACACACACAGTGTAGTGTTTAACATGGTTTGGTTTGGTTTGTTTTTGTTTGTGTATGTGTGTGTGTGTGTTTGTTTTTTCTTCTTGTTGTAGAGCAGTCCTGATAATCATACGGCCCCAGTGTGTTCAGCAAGCAAGACTATGAGCAACAACGCTAAATGTCAGAGGTCTATAATTATGATCTCTCTCTCTCCCCCCCTCTCTCTCTCTCTCTCTCACACACACACACACTGCACTTTCCCTCCCCTCAGTCTCTCTTGTGTTTCTGTGTGTGTGTGTGTTGTTTTTTGTTTTGTGTGTGTGTGTGTTGTTTTTTGTGTGTGTGTGTGCGTTTTGTGTGTGTGTGTGTGTACATGTGTGGTGTGTGTGTGTGTGTAAGTCTTAGCATCAACATTTCTGTTAAATGTTTTTCTATCCTTTTTTTTTTTTTTAATGTTTTTTATTTTTATTTCCTGAATATAATCTTCTTTTTTTTTTTGGTGGTGACATGTTATACTTTAAACTGTATGTTTGTCTATATCAGAACATAGATCAAAGGCTATAAAGTAGAACGGTGTCGCAGTATTTACATAAGAAACTGCTCTCTCTTTCTCTCTCTCTCTGTCACACACACACACACACACTCACACAAACACACACACAGTGACACACACACAAACACACACAGTGACACACACACACACAGTGACACACACACACAGTGACACACGCACACAGCGACACACACACACAGTCACACACACACACAGTCACACACACACACACACACACACACACACACACACAGTGTCACTCTCACCCAGTCTTTACCTGCTGTTTATCAGTGCCAGAAGCGTTGCTGTCTCGTGTGTCCGAGTCAGAGGACAGTTCGGGTCTCCCCGGGAAATCAAACGACGGTGGTGCACTTTCGCTCAGGTGGGGAGGGGAGGGGTCACCTCTCTCCGACTGGCCGCTGTAGAACCCGCTGCTGGCGACACTGCTGGAGACGTAGCTATGCTCTCGGATCGAGTCATAACCTGGATCATACAGATTATGAAGGACAATATATACATGAAAATACACACACATGCACACACACATACACACACACACACACGCACACGCAAACACACACACACTTCTTAAGAAATAGTCTTGTAAATAAAACATGCAATTCAAGTTAAGAATTCAAATTAATCATTTAAAAAGAAAAAAGGGCAAATACACACACACAAACACAGAAACACAGACACACCAGGACCAACACCAACACAGACACACACACACACACAATATGATACCTGACCTACCTGTGCTGTGCGTGTTGTAAGAAGGACTCTGCGGACTGACAGAGAGCGTTGGTGCGAGCACACACGCACACGCACGCACGCACGCACACACACACACACTATACCTGACCTACCTGTGCTTTGTGTATTGTAAGAAGGACTCTGCGGACTGACAGACAGCGTGGTAAGAACCATAGCGGCGATGGTTTCATCCATCATCCGCACATCTTCGCCGTCTCCACCATTGTCTCCATTAGACTCTGCGTCTCCTGAACTGCTGTGTCGCTGTCGTCTGTGTAAGTGAATGACGAAGATGATGATAATATTAATAATGATGATGATAATGATCATCATGACCAGGAAAAATTGATAATAATGATGATAATCATCACCATAATGATAATGATGATGATAATAAAAATAATAATAATCAACAAATAAATGAATAAAAATAAGAATATGTCAATCATAATGATAATAATAATGATGATAATGATAATAATGATGATGATAATGATAATAATAATGATGACACTAATACTAAAGTACTAATAATGATGACGATGACAACAACAACAATAATAATAATAACAACAATAAAATAAATGAATAAAAATAACAATAATGATGATGATAATAATAATAATAATAATGATAATGATAATAATGATGATACTGTTACTACTACTACTAATCATGATGATGATGATAATACTGATGATGATAATGATGCGATAATGATAATACTGAGAATGACAATCATCATCATCATCATAAGAAGAACAAGAAGCAGAAGAAGAGCATCAGCCAAACAGGGTGCAGGACACCATCGCAGTCACAGCAGCATGCCAGCTGTGTAGAAACCAGCACAGCTACAAAACCCCCATCCCCACCGCATCCCTCTGTTGTGTATAATATATATATATATATAAAGATTATGTTCATATCTTGTTATGTACTATCCCCCCCACCCCTCCCCCCAATATTCCTTGAGACCCCAGTACACTTGGTAATAAAGACCAATTCTCTCTCTCTCTCTCTCTCTCTCTCTCTCTCTCTCTATATATATATATATATATATATATATATATATATATATATATATACAGATTGACAGATAACCCACCAGGCTCCCACAGCATAATTCATAAAGTTCATCAAGGCCAAGTAAGAAGCACAGTCAGCACTTTCAAATCTGTCTAAGCTCTTTTACAATAACACTTAAGTCAGACACATATATACACACATATGCATGTACAGTCACACACACACACACACACACATGTCCATGCCCTAAATGAAAGCCATTCTAGCACAGAGCTCTACATGATGTTCAGTTAATTCTGAATTGAATTTGTGTGATTAAATGAGTGTGTGTGTGTGTGTGTGTGTGTGTGTGTCTATAGGGGAGGGAGAGGGATCTGGGGGGGGGGGGGGGAGGGGGTTCGAAGCGAGAGCAGCCCACAAATGCCACAATATGTTGTGACAAAACAGTACTAAAACTAGTATAAAGACGCTGAAAAAAAATAATGAACATCATAAATAACCGAATATGTGCTGGAAAGCTACAAGTTTATTCTAAAACCACGTCACTGCAACTGACACGCCCAGGCATTAAAAAATCTTGAAAAAAAAACCGTCAACATCCGAACAAACTTCATTGAGGCACACAGAAACCCTACAACGTCACCACTTTAGAACAGGTGTTTGAACGAGCAAGCAGGCATGCATGCAGTCGGTAGGAAATTACGTAACACACCCAGCGCCTGTTGCTAGCAAAGCAGCCGCCGACAACTCAGCCCCTTCCAGTGACGATACTGACCCACTTTTTCCCTCGCGGATAAATGTGCTAACGTCATCAATCCCGAGCCCACATCAAGTTCGAGCTTTCTAGGTCAACTTTCGATCTGCAGTCTACAAGAATTTGTCCTGTGCACGTATATAACACAGTTCGACGCTTAAAACTAAATCCCGAAATGATAAAACCGCGAATTACCGCCGACATATTGACAAGAACTAACCACGACCAATAAAACCGACGCAGAAACCTTGGATCAGCTGTTTACGCAGCCGGCTTCCAGTTTGACCTAATTTCGTGCCCGACTTTTTACGGCGACACAATAGAAGCAAAACAGAAGGACAATTACTCACAGCACATCACTATCATGCATATAACGATGAAAAAGCAATCTGAGAACAATTCTGAACGATATTAGCTTCAGATTTTGTGGGAAAGGAGCAAAGAAAAGGCCCAACTTACTGTTTGAATGCGGAGTTGGGAACATCGATACTGTGCGAGACGACCCTCCGTCTGTGCTCCGTCCGATGCCGGTCGGCCAGCTTGGAATAGTCTGTCGCTTGGTCCACCAGTCTGGCGGACTTTCGGCTCTCCAGCAACCGCACTTCGTCCACCTTGCAATGGATGGTGGACTCTTCCTTGCTGCCCTGTCTGACGGTGATGATCACTTCCTCGGTTCTTCTGTCGTGGTGCGCGACAGTGCCTGACACCTCTCTCCCATTCAGGGTGATGAAAACTTTCTGGTCGTGCTTGAGGCGGCCCGAGGGCCCGGACTGAAAGCCCTGACCCACGATGTTTTTGCTGGTCACGTTTGCCTCAAAACCGTCGTCGAAATGGACGGTGTACAGATCGTCTGTGACCGGGGTGGCCTCAGCCGCCACCGCTCTGATGACGCCAGGGTGATACCGGCCATCTTGCTGACACAGGGCACAAACTCGGGTCCCAATAATGGATCGTTTGGCAAGTCGTTTCGCTCCCGACATGGCGAAGAAGTTGAGACAAATGAATCGGTTCTGAGGAGTAAACGATGATTTCGTTGTGTTTGTCCAGTTGCGTAGATGATTCCGATCGGCGTTCGCCTCCGTCACCAAGCCTACCGGTGAACTTGGTTGCCGGTTTGTTTTGGTGCTGACGGAGAAGGCGTAACTTTGCAAACGTCAACAGAGCCACGTGATGATCTGAAAGGTGAGTTTCATTGGCTGAAGGCGTCACGCCTACGATTTTCATTGGTTGAGCTTTTACCGACTGTCAATCATTTACCTCGGAGGTCAGCCTCCAAGCCGGGAGCAAAGGTTATTTGTACTGTTATAGGGCCGGCAAACCTGATTGCCAAGTAATTGTCCGGTTTTAATGACATCAGAAAGGCTTATATACTTCAGCTTTAACTACCACAAGCACAAGAAGGTGCTTACTTAAACAGATGGTTCGTTTCAGAGAATGAGCCTCTGCAGCCTGACTGACATCAGTTGTTATGGGTGATGCTAACTTCGATACTGCTTCCCTCGATGTAAAATTGATCTAAATATTTCTTAGCATTACTGTGGGAATGAGCTAATTGAAATTCCGCACAATAATAAAAATGCTATTTATTATAAATAGTCAACTATAGCTAGTTTTTATCATCAATCCATTACGAACAGTAACTCTTTTTCTATTCGTCAATAG
Organism: Babylonia areolata; assembly: GCF_041734735.1. NCBI lineage: Eukaryota > Metazoa > Mollusca > Gastropoda > Neogastropoda > Buccinidae > Babylonia > Babylonia areolata. Next base: position 22,581,479 of record NC_134908.1, read on the forward strand.
CGACGAATCATGTCTGCTTACAAGAACAGCCGCTCCAAAGTCGGTCATCTTTAACACTGGGCATCCCACAACCCCGTAGTAAAAATGGCGACGCTCGGGGCGAGTAGAATTACTGCGACTGTGTGCAATGGTTTAGAAGTCTTATTCACCATTCTTCTAATTCAGCTGATTGCCAACACGCTTTGCAATACTTCTGACGAATTTGAAGGTGTCGATTTGCTTGATGTTTGTTGACAGTGCAAATGGACTGGGTGAAATGGGGGATGGATGAATGAATGAATATCGAAACTTTCGGTTTCTTAACTTCTGTCAGTTACGTTGTTATCAGATCCACTTTTACAATGCTGACTCAGCTAAGGTAGAAACGGATATTCCTGAATGATACCAATGATTACAAAATCCATTTTTAATCGGAAGCTTGACTGTCGTTCAGCGTGCCTTCCCATGTCACCATCACTGTCGATTTTCCCTCTGTGTGTTTGTGTGTGTGTGTGTGTGCGCGCGCGCGCGTGCATGTGTGCGTGTACGTGTACGTGTGTGTGTGTGTGTGTGTGAGACTGAGTGTGTGTGTGTGTGTTTCAGAGTAGACTTTGTGTGTTACTCTTGTGTGTGTGTGTGTGTGTGTGTGTGTGTACTTTCATAGCTTTGTCCCATTGCCTGATGGACACGGGTATGTTCTATTTATAAAACTGGTGTGACTTGACACATAAGCACTGTTACTCAGTATTCATTTTGGTTCAAAAGCAGCACTGGATGACTGGCCTATATATAGGTCTGTATATATAGATCTGTTTAGAACATTATTTGTGGGTCCGTTTCAAATGATTGTGTGTGTATGCATGATTTCAGTATATTAAGATAATACTACACAAAAAACCTCTTTTATATTTAAAAGTGTGTGTGTGTGAAGTTGTGGACTTTTATCAATAAAATGTACCAGCAAAGAAAACAAAAGTAAAGTCAGACTTAAGTACGTGTATCAGGCCATTTGAATACTATATATATGTGAGAGACCAATCTCGAAGCGCTTTAAAAACAGTCATTTGCAAAACAGGCTGCTTACCTGGGTAGAGCCAACTTAAGCAATGCTCTTCAACGCTCATCATTTTTTTGTCCCTGTGTCAAGTCATCAGGTTTCATGAACACACACACACGCGCGCGTGTGTGTGTGCGCGCACGCGCGCGCGCGCGCACACACACACACACACACACACACACACACACACACACACATGTATGTTGGAGTGGATTTTACAGCATTGTTTTGCAAGGGCCAGCTCACTTGTGGGTTCCTTCAGTTTTGCAAACCCTAAATGTACAACACGATACACAATATATATATACACCATCACTACCACCACTACCCTGAAAAAATAGAAATAGGAAAAAAGAAATGCTGTGATAATGAAGGCATGACAGACATACATTCACAGCATACTGCATGTAGATTTGAAGAGAAATGTGTCTTTCTCCAGAAAGACTGCAGATTTTAACATGGTGAATGAACACTTGTTTTTCATCAAACCATTTATGTAGGCCATGTAGTTAGCATGCCAGACCACCGGCTCCCCAAGAAACTGCTGTACGGCGAACTCCAACATGGCAAGCGCTCCCATGGAGGCCAAAAGAAGCGCTTCAAAGACACTGAAAGCTTCTCTGAAGGCCTTCAGCATGAGCCACGACATGTGGGAGCTGAATGTAATGAACAGACCAAAGTGGCGTTCAGCTGTCCACAAAGGTGCCAAATCCTGTGAGGCCAACAGAATCGCTGCAGCAGAGCAACGCAGACAGGCCAGGAAAAGCAGTGCCAGCAAGTCCCCGACAGCCGCCACCATCCCCTGTCCACACTGCGTCAGAACCTTCCAGGCACGGATTGGCCTGACCAGTCATCTGCGCACCCACAGAGCCCAACCCACCCACCCCCAGGATGACTAGATGGTCCTCGTCGCTCCCGATAAAGTGAAGCAGTTATACTATTTTTAAGAATTATCTTTGATAATATTCACAGTACATATGTCTCTGACCCAGCATTAAAAAAAAAAAAAAAAAGAAAGAAAGAAAGAAAAGTGTTAGGATTTCTGTTTGGTATAAGTGACACCATTAGCAGCATTAAATTAATTGAAGTAGATGGTAATTTGGTGATAGCCTTGACATGGCCTTAGTGGTCGGCGAGGCTCTAAGGACCATCATTTGAATTTGAGCTGCATTTGTTAATTTTCAGACTTTGATGTTTCTGCAGGGTTCCTGTTGTGTCGACAGTGCGGGCTGGAGATAACAAGGGCAGACAACTTGCTCAACATTCCCAGCCCTCTGGCGCACAGACAGCGCAACGACACTTTGTCCGGAACGAAGGGGGTTCTGATTCAGCTGTTCAAAAACCCGCATGGTATACTGTGCTGTAGGCTGATCTCTTGGTGCCTGTCTCCATTCTGATTCTTTCTTTCACTCTCTGTCTCTCTCTGTCTCCATTCTGATTCTTTCTTTCACTCTCTGTCTCTCTCTGTCTCCATTCTGATTCTTTCTTTCACTCTCTGTCTCTCTCTGTCTCCATTTCTGATTCTTTCTTTCACTCTCTTTCTCTCTCACTGTCTCTCTCTCTCATCAGTAAGGATGGCCTAGAGGTAATGCGTCCTCCTTGGAAGCGAGAGAAGCTAAGCGTGCTGGTTCGAATCTGTACAAAAATCCACAGGTAAAACTGAACGCAGGAAAAAAAAAAGGGTGGCGCTCTCAATGTAGCAACACACTCTCGTTGGGGAGAGTAGCCCGAATTTCACACAGAGAAATGTGTTGTGACAAAAAAGAGAAATACAAAATGTGTATAGGAGCAGACAAATGTGTGCCATGTTTAACCCTTTCACCACCAAGCTCACATTCATGCACAGGCGTGGTTGAGGACCCATGTCACCAAAAGGTGACCATTCATCGGTCTGTTATCCATTAACCTACTGCTCTTAAAGTTCGGCGGTAGGATAGGCCATATTTTCTAAACCTCGCAGGGGGAATCCCCAGCTATTCATAGCCACTGTCTTTTCTGTGTTTATACCACAAGGGAATTTTGTACTGTAAATTAACTGGCGGTGAAAGGGTTAAGTCTCAGAAGGGCATACTAATGGAACCCTCATTGAGTTCTGGCCACCGGCCGTCTCCAGTCCATTTTCCTTTCATGTATTCCGGCCTGATGCTGAAGTGTGTTTAACCAGTTCTGATTTCTGAGTTCTCTCTCTCTCTCTGATTACAAAATGGGATTGGTGGCCTTGATTTATATCTCTACAACCATCTTCAACTGACCACCAAAAGTGTGTATGTGCACACTGGTAGATATCATTGTTGTGTACTGGTGCCAATTGCATGGCTTGGTTCTAATTTTTTGACAGTTACACGTGACTAAATGCCTACGTTGACCGAACAACGCCATTGGTCTGTTCCACACTACACACAGTTAGTAGCGAGTTACGACCATACGAGGCTCTTCCGTCCAAGCAATGCAGCCGACTCCAGAGGAGGAAGAGGGGGAGGGAGGGAGGGGAGAATGCATGATTTTCATTTGCTGATAAGAGTGTGGTGCTTACGTTATTTAACCATTGGAATCTTGAGTCTCTCTCTCTCTCTCTTACTGGTGGTCTCATATGATGTTGTATGTCATGGTAGTGTGTTCATGTCCACCCACTCTCTCTCTCTCTCTCTCTCTCTCTCTCTCTCTCTCTCTCTCTCTCTCTTCCATTTCTGTCACTGATTATCTTGTTCAACTCTCTCTCTTACCTACCTTTGATTCATCTCAATGAGCTGCTCAAATTGATCCCGTAATGTGCATTCCCCCCAGCCCCCCTTTTTTTTTAATAATAATAAATAATTATTATATGTATAACTCTAAAACTGGAGAAACTGAAGTCAAGGAAGAAGCAGGCAAGGGAGTCTATTTTGGGAAGAGGAGGGTTTTAAGGCCAGACTTGAAAGAGCTGAGTGCAGAGACTTGACTCATACTCACATACATACACATGTACACATATGCACACACACACACATCATAGTTACTGTTCTTTTTTTTTTCTTATATATATATATATATATATATAAAAGATTATTTCAATCTGTTTGCAGGAAAATATTTTGAGATCATTTCTTCAAAAGAGGCAGAGGTGCAGAGAGTCAGTAAGGTATGATTTTTTTTTTCTGCTTTGTCGGTTGCTTTTTGGTGTGTTTGGAATTTTGCATGTGCAGTCTCGGATTTAAGTAACAGTAATGATAAGGAGTAGGCATATGTTGTGTGTGTTTGTGTGTGTGTGTGCGTGTGTGTGTGTGTGTGTGACGCATGTTTTTGTGTTTGTGTGTGTGATATTTGTTTTTGTTGTTGTTTGTTTTGTTGTTGTTTTTCAGCACTATGCCACAGTGTCTGGGTTGGTGTTTTCAGCCTGAAGAATGTCTTCAGCCTTATACAGGAATGTGTGGATTGTGTTTTCAGCCTTATACAGGAATGTGTGGATTGTGTTTTCAGCCTTATGCAGGAATGTGTGGATTGTGTTTTCAGCCTTATGCAGGAATGTGTGGATTGTGTTTTCAGCCTTATGCAGGAATGTGTGGAATGTGTTTTCAGCCTTATACAGGAATGTGTGGAATGTGTTTTCAGCCTTATGCAGGAATGTGTGGATTGTGTTTTCAGCCTTATACAGGAATGTGTGGAATGTGTTTTCAGCCTTATACAGGAATGTGTGGATTGTGTTTTCAGCCTTATACAGGAATGTGTGGATTGTTTTTCAGCCTTAAGAATGTTTTCAGCCTTATACAGGAATGTGTGGATTGTGTTTTCAGCCTTATACAGGAATGTGTGGATTGTGTTTTCAGCCTTATGCAAGAATGTTTTCAGCCTTATGCAGGAATGTGTGGATTGTGTTTTCAGCCTTATACAGGAATGTGTGGATTGTGTTTTCAGCCTAACACAGCAATGTGTGGAATGTGTTTTCAGCCTTATACAGCAATGTGTGGGTTGTGTTTTCAGCCCTATGCAGAGGACAGCTGGTTTCCAGGGTTCATGTGGTCAGTGGCTGTATGTCCACGCTGTGGTCAGCAGTTAGGATGGTAAGTGTGGGTGTGAGCGTGTGTATGGGTGTGGGTGTGTATTTGTGTGGGTGTTGTGCATGTGTGCGTAATGGTTTGAGTGTATGTTTGTGGACTACAGATCTTTTACTTTATTTTTTTTGTTTGTTTCGTTTATTTATTTTATTTTTTGCCTTATCGTTCGTTCCGTTTCAGTGGCATTACTCTCTTGCAGCTCATTCCAAGTCTCCCAGTCACAGCCAGTTCTGGAATCCCAGCATCAGCAGTCCACAGAGAAACCATCAATGTTTTTTTTTTTTCATAACCCTGTATTTTTTTTCCTAACCCTAACAAATGGGTTCTCTGAAGGGGAAAGCAAGGGAGAAAACTATTCGTCCGGAGTGAGTTAAGTTGGGGAAGGTTAAAACGGCAGGAGATGTTTGGGTGCCTTCCAGTGCTGAGCTTTATACACAGTGGATATCAGTTTAGTGCGCAGATGGCTTTAACTCTCTCCGGACAATGGAATGCATGAGCATTCCTACATAAAAATGTATTCGGTTTTGGACAAAGGAACGGAATAGCATTTTCAAAAAATAAATTCCCTCACGCGCTGCACACATGATTTTGTGATTAGCCAAGCAGGGTGCGCTATTCTGAGTCACTCCACAATCGAATGGTATGATTGGCCAGCCTGTCATGTGTGGCCCGTCTTGCACACACACTGACAAAGTCACTGACCGGTTGTCTGCTCGCATGCCAGCCTGTTTGCAAAGCGGGTTCTTTTCAAAATGTTTTGGAGTGAACGAGGCAGCAACGGCAACGTTTTAGGGTTGCTGAAGTACTTGAAATGCTGCAAACTGAAGGGTCGGACATTGAAGAGGTGGATGATGACAAAGAAGAAAGTGAATTTAGTGCAGAAAGTGAGCATGGGTATGGTGATTTGGGGTGAAAAATTGGCAGTATTTTCTACATAATGGCAAAACTGTAAAATTAAGATGAGAAATTTGATTTTTTTTGTAATGTTATAGCCCAACACATAATAAACCAGTTCTGAAAGTTTCATTTTCTTACTCTGTATTTTATTTTATTTTATTTTATTTTATTTTTCCAAACCCGTGCAAATGGGCCATCTGTGGGGAAAAGCAAGGGAGAAAACTTGTTGTCCTGAGTGAGTTAAAAGTCTTTGGGACATTTAACTGGGTTGGGTTTTTTTGGTTGTTATTTTTTTTAAACTACTGTACGTACAGTCACAATCAATAAATGTTGTGCACAAAACAGATCAGACTCCCATATATCTGCGTATGGGACACATACACCATATCCATAAACTTTTACAAAATGTTATGCTTGTCCTTAATGACCACCGAAAGCTTTATTTTATGTCATAACCAAAACCGATGATAACAACCGTTTGCTGTTGTGATGGGTGACAGGGTGTTTGAGCCGTTACCGGCGTCAGAAACCATCGTCCAGATGAAGGCGACACAGCACAGTGGGCCCTTCTTTGGCCTGATCTTGGGCAGTCTGCTGCATGAGCATGGTATGTAGTGGACGTAATGATCTAGTTATCGTAAGGTGGAAACAGAAATAGGGAGACACAAAGGCATTTGCTTCATGAAAATGGTACGTATAGGACGTATTTGAAGCAGTAATCATAAGGTGGAAACAGAAATAGGGAGACACAAAGGCATTTGCTTCATGAAAATGGTATGTATAGGACGTATTTGAAGCAGTAATCATAAGTTGGAAACAGAAATAGGGAGACACAAAGGCATTTGCTTCATGAAAATGGTACGTATAGGACGTATTTGAAGCAGTAATCATAAGTTGGAAATAGAAATAGGGAGACGCAACGGCATCTGCTGCATTATGGGATTATTGAACGTATTCAAAGTAGAAATCATAGGTTGGAAACAGAAACTGGGAGATGCAGCAGCATCTATTCCATGAGCATGGTACGTATTGGATCTATTTGAAGGAGTAATCATGAGCTGGAAAGAAAAATAGGGAGATGCAGCAACATTTACTGCATGAGCATGGTACATATTGGACCTATTGGAAGGAGTAATCATGAGCTGGAAAGAAAAATAGGGAGATTCAACAGCATTTGTTCCATGAGCATGGTACGTATTGGACCTATTTGATGTAGTAATCATGAGCTGGAAAGAAAAATAGGGAGATTCAACAGCATTTGTTCCATGAGCATGGTACGTATTGGACCTATTTGATGTAGTAATCATGAGCTGGAAAGAAAAATAGGGAGATTCAACAGCATTTGTTCCATGAGCATGGTACGTATTGGACCTATTTGATGTAGTAATCATGAGCTGGAAAGAAAAATAGGGAGATACAGCAGTATTTGTTCCATGAGCATGGTACGTATTGGGCCTATTGGAAGGAGTAATCATGAACTGGAAAGAAAAATGGGGACATGCAGCAGCATTTGCTACTTGAGCATGGTAATTATCAGACATATTTGATGTAGTAATTTTTGTGAAATGGCTTGGATCAACCAGGTGCAGCTGAATATTGAAGATAACAATGAACAGAACAGCACAGAGACACACGGCTGCCTTCAAGATGGAGTATGTATTCTGATTGTCATTACATGACAATCACTTTGACAAGATAACAATCATGCGGCAAACATTATGTCACAGTAATTGGACTGATGGCCTAGAGGTAACGCGTCAGCCTTGGAAGCAAGAGAATCTGAGTGTGCTGGTTCAAATAACGGCGCAGACGCCAATATTTTCTAACCCTCCACTAGACCTTGAGTGGTGGTCTGGACGCTAGTCATTTGGATGAGACGATAAACAGAGGTCCTGTGTGCAGCATGCACTTCATGCACGTAAAAGAATCCATGGCAACAGAAGTGTTGTTCCTGGCTAAATTCTGTAGAAAAATCCACTTCGATAGGAAAACAAATAAAACTGCACATAGGAAAAAATGCAAAAAAAGTGGTGGCGCTGTAGTGAAGCGATGTGCTCTCCCTGGGGAGAGCAGCCTGAATTTCATACAGAGAAATCTGTTGTGATAAAAAGAAATACAAATACAAGTTGGAAATAGACATTCTTCTTTCCGTTACATGACCAACATCGACTTGCCAATGACTCTGTCGTGGTTCATGCATACTGGGTATTTTCGTGTCTCCATAACCCACCGAACACTGAAATGGGTTACAGGATCTTTAACGTGCGTATTTGATCTTCTGCATGCCGTATACACACGAAAGGGGTTCAGGCACTAGCAGGTCTGCACATGTGTTGACCTGGGAGATCGGAAAAATCTCCACCCTTTACCCACCAGGCTTCGTTTCCGTGATTCGAACCCGGGACCCTTAGATTGAAAGTCCAACGCTTAAACCACTCGGCTGTTGCGCCTGCCACATTGTTATGCATTTGGAAATATTTGTTCTGGGCATGAAATCTTTTTTTTCTTTTTTCTTTCATAGTAGTCCTCCACACTCCAATATTAGGCAAAGGATAATAAAAACTTGGCGGGGAGGAAGGGGGGGGGGATACAGAAAGAGCAGTGTTAAAAGTAATGCCCCTTTGATGGGCAAGACTGATGTAGGGCAGCAAAGAAAAATGAAATCAAACTAAAATATGAAAAATTCAGTGACTTTCTATCGCCAGCCGCTGTGGGTGAGATCAGAATGAGTGAAGAAATTGAATATATTTAACCGAGATCATGAACATCGGTTGTGGTTTTTGTTTTGTTTTTTGTTTTTTTGCCGTGCTTTGTTAAATTTGAGGAGGCGCTATGACAGTGTTGGTTTGGTGCTGGACGTCTGATCCAAAGTTCACCAGTCATCAGGGTTGTAGGCCCAGTTTTCGGCACGGTGTTTTGTGTCCTGGGGGAAGCACGGTGTTGTGTGTTCGTGTTGTGTGTTCTTGGGGAAGCACCGTGTTGTGTGTTCTTGGGGAAGCAACGTGTTGTGTGTTCGTGTTGTGTGTTCTTGGGGAAGCAACGTGTTGTGTGTTCTTGGGGAAGCAACGTGTTGTGTGTTCTTGGGGAAGCAACGTGTTGTGTGTTCTTGGGGAAGCAACGTGTTGTGTGTTCTGGGGGAAGGGACTTCACGCTGATTTTCCTCACTCCATCCTGGCGTGATTGGAGACGAGCATGTGTGTGTGTCTGTGGGTGTGGGTGTTGGTGTGCTTGTGTGTGTGCGTGTATGCGTGTGTGTGTGTGTGTGCGTACGTGCTTGTGTGCATCTTTCAATTGTCTACATTGTTGTTGCTATCATTATTCCGTTTTATCTTTTATAGCCAATACATTCCTCAATTTGTTCAATGACACGATCTCTTTTAATTGTTCTCTTTTACCTATGTTTCAAATTATAAGCATAATATGTTTTTGTTGGAATGTTTGAATGAATGTTTTTAGTGTTATTGTAAAGCGCACAGAGCTTCAAGAATATGCGCTGTAACAAGGTGTGTCAGTAACTAAAAATGAATAAATACCTGACTTCAGCCGAGGGAGAGAATAGGGTCCCACCTTGCAATGCTGAACCCAGGACACAGTAGATATACATTCACTGCCCTGGCTGTAAAAAGCTATAGGACCTGTAATCTTTTAGCTTTTCTTCGTGTTAAATTTTTGTTTTTTTCAAATTGTGGTTTTTCAGAGGCAGAGTCGATTATTGCTGTGCCAAAGATGTACCACAGCTGACAACAGTAACCAGCGAATCCCAAGGAAAAGACACGTGTGTGTGTGGGTTCATCACAGATGACCTGACAAGTTTGCCGCTGGAAACGAGGCACAAGTTCTTCCTTTATGCAATGCGGTGGGGAAAGCATACATGCTGCGGGTTTTCACAACGCAGGAGAAAAGGATTACTGTCTTTTGAGATGCTGGGAGGGGAGAGGGGGTGTGGGGGTGGTATGGGGGTTGGGTACCGTAAAGTTCGGTCTATTGAGCGCACTGGTATATAAGCCGCACCCACTAAATTTTGGAAAAAATTGAACTTTACGCATACATAAGCCGCACCGGTTTATAAGCCGCACTTATTTCCGGTACCAGAACGCATACTGATACTACAGAAAAGCTGTCGATACTGTAGGTTATGAAATAAACACAAGCGGGAACAACACAAAGAAAAGCAAGCGAAAATACTGCTAGTGCCACAAAAAAATAATAAATAAACGCAACGAAAATAAGATCCATAATTTAGGGATAGTCACATTTATTCAACGTCATCCTGCTCACTGAATCCACTAAAATCTTCGTCTTCAGAATCCGAGTTGAAGAGAACCAGCACAGCTTCCTCCGCCATCTTGTCACTGACTTCAGCCTCGCTTTCACTTCATGAAGGTGGAGGTCGCTGCTGGTTTGTCTCTCGCACTGTCGTCTGCTATGTTGATCGCCTTCAATTTGAAGGCTGCATAATAGACATAACGTCGCGTTTTTGGCATGATGAGGGTGTATGCTTGAGCAGAGTAGAACTGTATGCTGATCTGAAGGCTTGAATGTGTGCGGATTTGATTTGTAAAACGTGAACAGTTAGCACACTATCCTGAAGCTCATCCAAAAATTGATGGACAGAAATCATGATTTTGGTGAGTTGAAGGGCAGCTAAGAATAGACGAGAACGTGACACTCCCAGGATCGTTAAAATCCACAGATAAGCCGCATCATTGTATAAGCCACAGAGGTTGAAGCTGGGGTAAAAAGTCGCGGCCTATAGACCGAACTTTACGGTATATACCCGTGGTGCTGAGATATTGATACTGTCTTGCTTCCGGCGTTTTGCGTCGTTTTGTTGTCCACTTGATGTGTCGCCCGCGTACAGTTTTAGTTGCTCTGGGAGGCCTCGTTGCTTTTGGACAATTCTTTGTACACTGCACCACATCTGCTAGGCAGATGCCTGACCAGCAGCATAACCCAACGCGCTTAGTCAGGACTTGAGTGCATGCATGTGTATTTGTGTAGCTATCCGATTGGATTTCATCTACGTGATTTTGCCAAAGGACAGCCCTTTTTTTGTTGCCATGGGTACTTGTACCTATCCCATTGGATTTCATCTATGTGATTTTGCCAAAGGACAGCCCTTTTTTTGTTGCCATGGGTACTTGTACCTATCCCACTGGATTTCATCTACATGATTTTGCAAGAGGACAGCCCTTTTTTTGTTGCCATGGGTACTTGTACCTATCCCATTGGATTTCATCTACATGATTTTGCCAAGGGACAGCCCTTTTTTTGTTGCCATGGGTACTTGTACCTATCCCACTGGATTTCATCTACGTGATTTTGCAAGAGGACAGCCCTTTTTTTGTTGCCATGGGTACTTGTACCTATCCCATTGGATTTCATCTACGTGATTTTGCAAGAGGACAGCCCTTTTTTTGTTGCCATGGGTGCTTGTACCTATCCCACTGGATTTCATCTACGTGATTTTGCAAGAGGACAGCCCTTTTTTTGTTGCCATGGGTGCTTGTACCTATCCCACTGGATTTCATCTACGTGATTTTGCAAGAGGACAGCCCTTTTTTTGTTGCCATGGGTTCTTTTCCTTGTGTGTGCCAGGTGCATGGTGCACAATGGACCGCGGTTTATCGTCTGATACGTATGACTAGGTACTGAGTTTTATTTTCCAGTCCAACTTGGGAGAAAGGGCGTGTGAAGAGGATTCAAACCCAGACCTCATGGACTGCGCATGGGCAGGTGAGCGTCTCGTCCATTCTGCCACCTTCCTCAAGTCTACAAAAAGGAATAACTCTTTTTTTTTTTAAGACAAGAGGAAAAGCTTTTTATTTTCTTTTTGGTATCATACTGGTTCACATTTTGTGGTGCATGAAAAGAAAGCTTCTTTTTTTTGTCAGAAAGAAAGCATTCTTGTTTCTTCTGTTGATATATTGGATCATATTTTGTGGTGCATTAGAAAAAAAAGAGAAAGCATTTGGTGTCATATACTGTACCATGTCAAACTGATGCAAACTAGGCCTATCGGTTTGCTCTGCTTGGCCAAATTTCACGCAGCTAACAGTGAAAGGACGACCCATCTTGCCCGGTCCACTCTTGGCCAGAAAGCATTTTATTTTTTTGGAGAAAGACAGCATTCTTTTTTTTTCTTCTGTTTTATCATACTGGGTCATATTGTGTGTGTGTTCTCCTGGTAGTGTACAGTTTCCATTTCTTTTGGATGCTTGGAAATCCGTTCTTGGTGCCTATTTTTTTATGACTTTCTTGACTCTGTGGCAAATACTGCAGATGAATTTTGGTCTGTGCTTGAAATGAAATCATTGCAACTCACTCAGCCATCTGCAACATGGTTGGAACTGCCACACAAAGTGACAGTGTTTTGACGGGCGCAGTAGCAGCGTGGTTAAAGTTAAAAGCGTTGGACTTTCAATCGGAGAGTCCCGGGTTCGAATCTTGGTAATGGCACCTGGTGGGTGAAGAGTGGAGATTTTTCTGATCTCCCAGATCAACATCTGTGCAGACCTGCTTGCTCCTGAAGCCCCTTCATGTGTATACACAAGCAGAGGATCAAATATGCACGTTAAAGATCCTGTAATCCATGTCAGAGTTTGGTGGGTTATGGAAACAAGAACATACCCAGCTTGCATGTCCCCTGAAAACGGAGTATGGCATGACGGGTAAAAACGGTCATACAAAGCCCATTCGTGTGTACATATGAGTGAACGTGGGAGTTGCAGCCCACGAACGAAGAAGGCAGTGTTTTGTTTTCTTTGACAACGAATGACGAGTTTACTTGTCACTCATGGGCTAACACTTCATGATGACGCTGCAATGTGGTGACGTGCTGTCTCCCTGGGGAGAGCAGCCTGAATTTCACACACACAGAAATCCATTGTGACTTCTTCTTCTTCGTCGTTCGTGGGTTGCAACTCCAGCATTCACTCGTATGTACACAAGGGGGCTTTTACGTGTATGACCGTTTTTTACCCCGCCATGTAGGCAGCCATACTCCGTTTTCGGGGGTGTGCATGCTGGGAATGTTCTTGTTTCCATTACCCACCGAATGTCAACATGGATAACAGGATCTTTAACATGCTTATTTGATCTTCTGTTTGGGTATACACACAAAGGGAGTTCATGCACAAGCAGGTCTGCAGATTTGACCTGGAGATTGGAAAAATCTCCACCATTTACCCACCAGGTGCCGTTACCGAGATTCAAACCCTCAGATTGAAAGTCCAACGCTTTAACCACTCGGCTATTGCACCCGTCATCTGTTGTGACAAAAAGTGACATGTAATGCAGTGCAATACAGTAGTATAATTGAAGACTTCTTGAAAGAAGCACTGTATACAAAGCTAAACCAAAAAAAAAGAAAAAAGCAAAACAAAAACAAAAACAACAAAAAAACCACACAAACACATTTTGTATGTATTTTAGTTTGTGTACAGGTTCACCAATTTAATGGGCACAGTGTAACACAAAATCAAAATTATTCTGGGTTTTTTTTGGGGGGGTTGCAGTTTGATTAGAAACAAGAATAACAACAGAAAAAGAGGCACACGATGCCATGTACAGATATTTTAACAATGATTCTTGCTGATGTGGGGAGCTTTGGCTTGGAGAATTAAAAGATATTACTAATGCAAACTAACACACATATTGTATCGTCTTTTTTCTGAGTCATCTCTGTTGCTGTGTAGAAGTATGTGTGAATGTGTATGAGAGAGAGGGAGAGAGACAGACAGATTGCACTATAAAAAGGAAGCTGACTCTTAGTTACTGTATATTGTATGAAGATTTTTTTTTTTTTTGCAAGATGCTGATGATTGGGGTCAACATGTCATTGTTTCCTGCTTTGTCCATTGTGTCATGTTATGACCTTGACCTTTCACCCCTCACCTTGGCTTTCAGTAGTGTTTTTGTTCTGGCTTTGAGCCACGATCGTGTAATGGGTAAGACAGTTTCTTCTAGCCCGAACACACGGGGTTCTAATCTGGTTAGGACTTTTTTTGCCAACGGCATGTGACCCCTTTTAATCTTTTAATGTTTTTTTCCCCAATGCTCTATATCATTCCCCCACCACACACACACACACACATGCACACACACACACCATTCTTCACCCTCTGCCCTATTGTGTTCAGACCACCACGCCCCCCAGCCCCCCCCCCCTCCCCTTTTTTTTTCATCTAATATCACTTAAAGTGGAAGATGTGAAACTGAAGACAACTACTACTAGTACTACTACTACTAGTACTACTAATACACACATACACACACACACACAAGATTCGTGTATATATCTTGGACTTGTCACTGCTAATGTTGCACCGTTTCAAATCTTTGTTGGATAGTCCAACTGGGTTGTTAAAACGATTTATCCTTTTTTCTTTTTTTTTCTCTCTTTTTTTTTCTTCTTTTTTTTAAGTTTGGAAGTTATTGTTTTAGCCAGATTGTTGTAAATGTGATTTTTCCCCATACCCTTTCCCTCCTTCCCCCCCCCCCCCCCCAACTTCTCCTTTTTTTCTGTCTAATATCACTTAATGTAGATAGACATTAAATGAATTAAACACACACACACACACACACACACACACACACACTCATACACACACACACACACACACACTCATACACACACACACTCATACACACACACACACACACACACTCATACACACACACACACACACACACACACACACACTCATACACACACACACACACACACACAATGAACTTGTTCCACACATTTTGCACACCATCATGCTCACATGTGCATGGCTACACAATTTTCAAGCATACACACATACACACTATTTTCTGTAGGAAACCAAAAATATATTCATATATAAATTACTCTTCCTTCTCCTGGATCAGTTTTTATGTTTATTATCTCAAACAGTTGAATCTGCAAACCAGAAAAAAAAGTAGTTGGCACAAAATGTACATCCATATAACTTTGTTATATCTAACAATATGGTTGTACCAACTTATCACAGGCACAAAATAAACTGTTATATCTATCAATGTGGTTGTACCAACTTATCACAGGCACAAAATAAACTGTTGTATCTAACAATGTGGTTGTACCAACTTATCACAGGCACAAAATAAACTGTTATATCTAACAATGTGGTTGTACCAACTTATCACAGGCACAAAATAAACTGTTATATCTAACAATATGGTTGTACCAACTTATCACAGGCACAAAATAAACTGTTATATCTAACAATGTGGTTGTACCAACTTATCACAGGCACAAAATAAACTGTTATATCTAACAATGTGGTTGTACCAACTTATCACAGGCACAAAATAAACAATTCATGTAACTTTTGTTATATCTTGTCTTATTCTTGTTAAATGATCATTTACATTATTGTGACTTGACACTCTGCATTGATTCTTGCATGTAAAATATCGATATAAGTTCTTTGAAGAATCATGCCTGTCATTTTATAGATATATATGTAAATATGTTGCTGGTTTTTTGGGTGGTTTTTTTTTGGTTTGTTTGTTTTTTTGTTTTGTTGATATTATTTTGTATTACTGTGTTAATGTTCTGGTGATTTTTTTTTTTTTTTCCAATCCTCTGGTGGAAAAAAATTGATGGGATGGTCAACGTCAGAGGCATGTTCCAGGTTTATGTATATGGATGTGACTGTGCTTTGCGTCGGTTATTTCCTTTTTCTAGGATTTTCTGGTTTTGTTTTTTGTTGTTGTTTTTTTTTTTTGGGGGGGGGGGGGGGGGGGGTTGTGGTTTTTTTGGGGTTTTTTTTTTGCAGTTTCTACATTTTTTTTCCAGCTACAAAGCTTTGAAAGAGACAGCAGCATTCTGTGCAGGGATTTCTTTCCCTTCGGTTATTCTATTTATGTGACAATCCCTATAGTGCTTCTGACTGGCTTGCACAGTCATGTTCAAATGTGCATGAGTATCCACTCACTCACTCACACACACACACACACACACACACACACATGTGCATATTTTCCTCTTTTTTTGGGTGGGAGTGGGGGTGGGGTGGGGATTTCCTTGTCTAATTAAAAAAAAAAAAGAAAAAAGTTAAAAATAACACTTTTAGTTGCAGCACTGGAAAGTAAAGGACCAACACATATCCATACAAAAAGAATTGTTCTGTCAAAGACAGAATATAGGTCTTTGGGGAAGAATTTTTTTTTAATCTTATCAAAATGTAACCCCTAAACAGCTTCTCTGGCATCGTGATTTTGTAATGCTATCTCAAAATTGCCCAGTCAGATCAGCACTCTATGTTACAAATGTATTCACAAATCAGCCCCTTCCTATCTCTGTGACTGCCTTCACCTCTACACTCCATCTCGCTCACTACGATCAGCTTCGGATCCACTCTGTTTACGCATACCCAGATTCAAACTCTCGACTGTTGGCCGCCGTTCTTTCTCTGTCTCTGGACCTTGCAGTTGGAATGAACTTCCTCTTTCGCTTCGTGAAGTCTCCACACTCTGCTCTTTCAAGTCTGGCCTTAAAACCCACCGCTTCCCAAAATAGCCTCCCTTGCCTGCCTCTTCCTTGTCTTTAGTTTCTCCAGTTTTAGAGTTATGCATGCGTGAGAATGAAGCGCTTTGATTTTTCTCTGCACAAGATTCAGCGCTATATAAATACCATAATTATTATTTATTATTATTCACCATGAACATCACAAAGCTGAGACCAGGTTTCAGTGTTCACAGTCAAAACGCACTGCATCAGTGTCTCTGAAGTCACTGAAAATGACCTCACTCTTACATCCAGCTAACTCATTGTGGAGGACGTGGGGGGAGGGAGGGGGGGGGGAGAGAATGAAAACAGAAGAAAAAGGACAGAAAGAAAAGAAAGATGTTTAAACAAGACCAAAAAAAAAAAAAGAATAAAGGGGTGGTGAAATGACCAAGAAAGGAAAGACAATGTTTCAATGGCTGAGAAATCCAAGGAAATGACGTTGATTCAAACAACCCAGACAGGAAAGACAGTGTTTCAATGGCTCAGAAATCCAAGGAAATGACGTTGATTCAAACAACCCTGACAGGAAAGACAGTGTTTCAATGGCTCAGAAATCCACGGAAATGACGTTGATTCAAACAACCCAGACAGGAAAGACAGTGTTTCAATGGCTCAGAAATCCACGGAAATGACGTTGATTCAAACAACCCAGACAGGAAAGACAATGTTTCAATGGCTCAGAAATCCACGGAAATGACGTTGATTCAAACAACTCAGAAAGGAAAGACAGTGTTTCAATGGCTGAGAAATCCACGGAAATGACGTTGATTCAAACAACCCAGACAGGAAAGACAGTGTTTCAATGGCTCAGAAATCCACGGAAATGACGTTGATTCAAACAACCCAGAAAGGAAAGACAGTGTTTCAATGGCTCAGAAATCCACGGAAATGACGTTGATTCAAACAACCCAGAAAGGAAAGACAGTGTTTCAATGGCTCAGAAATCCAAGGAAATGACGTTGATTCAAACAACCCTGACAGGAAAGACAGTGTTTCAATGGCTCAGAAATCCACGGAAATGACGTTGATTCAAACAACCCTGAAAGGAAAGACAGCGTTTCAATGGCTCAGAAATCCACGGAAATGACGTTGATTCAAACAACCCAGACAGGAAAGACAGTGTTTCAATGGCTCAGAAATCCACGGAAATGACGTTGATTCAAACAACCCAGAAAGGAAAGACAGCGTTTCAATGGCTGAGAAATCCACGGAAATGACGTTGATTCAAACAACCCAGACAGGAAAGACAGCGTTTCAATGGCTGAGAAATCCACGGAAATGACGTTGATTCAAACAACCCAGAAAGGAAAGACAGCGTTTCAATGGCTGAGAAATCCACGGAAATGACGTTGATTCAAACAACCCAGACAGGAAAGACAGCGTTTCAATGGCTCAGAAATCCACGGAAATGACGTTGATTCAAACAACCCAGACAGGAAGGAGAAAAACAGTTATTTAAACGATCCAGAAAGAAAAGAATACATTTTTTTTTAAATCTAGAAACAAATGAAAAGGGTATTTCAACAACATAGCTTGAGGGAAAGAAGAAAAGGCTGTTTGATTATCATAGAAAAAAAAGCTTAAAGCACAACTCAGAAAAAAGATGAAAAGGATGTTTAATCAACCTGGAGGGAAAAAAAAAACAACCTAAAGGGACGTGTAAACAACCTGAAAAAAAATAAATAAAAAGGGGGAGGAGGCTAGCAGACTGTTGAATGAATTCAGCTCTCAGTTCCTCAGGTCTCCAAAAAGCGGCGGAAGTCCTCCAGACCAATGCGTCCCTGGGGGTCGTCGGTACACTCCCGAATCAGCTGAAAGGTCAACAGTGTTTGTCATCTCTTATCGTATCACACAACATCATGTCGTTATATCATGTCATATAGTGTCGTATCGTTCCACGTATGGTATCATACTATATCGTAAAGTATTGTACCATGTATCGTGTGTCACATCGTACCATATCTGGTCACATATTGTATTGTATCGTATCGTATTGTATTGTATCGTACCATATCTGGTCACATATTGTATTGTATCGTATCGTATTGTATCGTATCGCATTGTATCGTATCGTACTATATCATACAATATCGCATCGCAGCACACCATATCGCATTGTATCACATCATATATCGAATTAAATCCATATGATACATTATCTATCTATCTATCTATCTATATATATATATATATATATATCATACATAATAATCGTGTATAATGATAAATGTATATCATACCATATATTTCTATATCACATCATACATTATATCAGCTCATATCATACCATATCATATCATTTCACACCATATCATATGATGATCATATATCATATCCTGTTGCTCACAGCCCCTAAGGACGAAATGGGGCCATTTCACGGCTCAACACTCGACAGTCCTTAAAATCTAACAGTCAGGAAAACACTACATCATGTTCAAAGGTCCATCAAAACCACACTCAAAAGACCACTTGACTCGCTGGCATCATGTCTCGCCCAGTGCACGTAATCTAATCAAGTCCAAAACATGGGGGGAAAAAGAAACGAAAAAAGCTTGAAAAGACCACCTCATTCATCCTTGCCTGCCTCTTCCTTGTCTTTAGTTTCTACAGATTTAGAGTTATGCATGCGTGTGAATCACTGGTGCGAAAGCGCTTTGATTTGTCTCTGCACAAGATTCAGTGCTATATAAATACCATTATTATTATTATTATTATTTTGCAGAGCGCGATGATGATATGATCCGAGTTTGATGCGACATCTTTGTACAGCACGACAGAACTGCATACAGCTGATATCCGCGCGCACATTAATCAAACACAACAACAATACTATACAGTAACTTATACGACGCATACACTTCGAAAGTTCACACTGTTGACGAACCGCTGTGGCGAAGTCTTTGGTTGTGTAGTTCTAATTTCCCAACCAACACTGCAAGTGTCTGTATCTCTCGGGCCTGATGAACGCCATGGTATCATTATGACAGGAGGCATAGAGTACAGCCTTGTCATGCACAGCCTCGTCACGCAGTCTCAAACCCAAATGGACCTCCATAGCAGCAGCGTTATCATCATCTTCATCCTCCTCCTCCTTCTTCATCATCAATAACAACATTTTTTTTTTTTTAAACCCAAATTATGTGACCTTTCATGCCCTGCTCTCATGGTGACCTCAGTTTCGATACCCCTCTACTTCCGCGCTTGGGCTGAGTCCTGTCAGTGTCTTCAGTGTTGGCAGATTCATGGGGGGCTGTTGCTGGAGGGACGTTGTGGCGGTCTCTGCTCTGGGAGGGATGCTCACTCAGTCTGGCTCTGCGACTAAGCCATTATTATCGTCAGTAGGGGGCTTCGTAAAGTGGTGTCGTACTTAACGTTAAATCAGAACAGGCACTACCGAACACCACCGAAGTGACTCAGCAGCAGTGCAGGGTCTCCTCTGGTGTGTGGCCTCCTGGTGACCTAACATCTATGGTTCCCTGTGGACTGCCGGCACCGGGACTGCGACAGACGAACCCGGGTGTGGCTGTGTGTTGTTGGGGGAAGTGGGAATGAGCGGCGTGGGGGTGATGCCACTGAAACGCTGCACATGACGGGGCAGCAAAACTAAACAATTTTTTTTTTTTTTAAGTTCGCACTGTCAGACTTTTTGTGAACAGCCCTATCTCCCCTCCCCACCCCCACCCAATTCCCCCACCAAAAAATAATAAATGAATAAAAAATAAACCCAAAAAACTACAAAAAAAAACCAAACCCAAAAACTTCAAGACTTCAGACATCCACCAAACACCTCACAGAACAAAAAAACAAAGCAAAACAAAACAAAAAAACTCACAGCGTGCAAGACGTCATCATCCACCGGAAGCTGCAGACGCCGACATATGTCCCGGAAGTTGTCTGCACTGAGGTAGCCCGACCTCTCCCGGTCGTAGCGGAGGAACATCTCGTCCACACGGGGCTTGTCTATGATGGCCACCTTCTTCAGCTGGGCCTTCACCTGTCCCACCAGCTGCTGGAGGTCCCCGGGCCTGTTGTTTGTGGGGGTAGTAATGTCCCAATTTTAGCATCCTCAATTTTGTATTTGTATTTGTATTTCTTTTTATCACAAGAGATTTCTCTGTGTGAAATTCGGGCTGCTCTCCCCAGGGAGAGCGCGTCGCTATACTACAGCACCGCCTTTTTTTTTTTTCTTTTTTTTTCTCTTTTTTTTTGTGCTTTTTCCTGCATGCAATTTTATTTCTTTTTCCTATCGAAGTGGATTTTTCTACAGAATTTTGCCAGGAACAACCCTTTTATTGCCGTGGGTTCTTTTACGTGCTCCAAGAGCATGCTAGCACACGGGACCTCGGTTTATCATCTCATCCGAATGACTAAGCGTCCAGACCACCACTCAAGGTCTAGTGGAGGGGGAGAAAATATCGGCGGCTGAGCCGTGATTGGAACCAGCGCGCTCAGATTCTCTCGTTTCCAAGGCGGACGCGTTACCTCTAGGCCATCACTCCACAATTATTGGGCAATATCCACACTTATTGGGCAATATCCACAATCATTTTTCTCCTCAAGATGGAGTGAGTTACAGATGTTGACAACAAGACGTAGACATTTACTCCATCAGTCACACAGAGGAGTGGAGAGGAAGAATGTGGACATTGTCAATTACTGCACCCAGTGGTTACGTTTCCTTGCTTTGGGGGACGAAACACCAGGGAGAACAGGCATGTTAGTTCAGTGACCGATTCCGCCATCCAAACTGCGTCAAATGACTGACAACATTGGAACTGAAATCCACCTTCAAATGGGTTACAAAATGTCGACCCAAATTTTAATTGTAATATCGTTTCATACATGCACACAAATTGCCGGTTTAAATATGTGCAACAATTTAGCAAACCGGCTAAACGTAGACTATAATCTGTTGTTGGGGGGTGAGGGGGAGTGGAGCGGGGTTGGAGGAAGGGGGGGTGGGGTAAGGAAAAGGGGAGGGATTATTATTTATAGTGTTTGGGGTGTTTTGTTTGTTTGTGTATGTAGTGTGTGTGTAGTGTGTGTGTGTGTGTGTTCGTGCGCCTACTCATGTATGCTGAAGAGTGGACAGATATATATACAAATTGCTAGGCTCCAAGTGCGTGTGCACTCAGTGACAAACGCACACGCACGCAAACATAAGACACACACATACATACATACATACATGCATACACAAACATGCCCGCGCACACACAAACACACACATACACGCGCACTTGTTCCCCCCAGCAAGGCAAGCGAGCCAGCCCGCGCACCCGTGCACTGGCATGCGTGCGCGCGCGCACGTACACACACGCACACACACACACACACACACAGTGGGAACCTACGTGCGCTGGACTCGGACATATTTGTCCCTTTCCTTGTCCTCACGGGTCAGTGGGCGAGACACTGTTTCCTTCAGAGACTGGATGGTGGCCGCTGCCAAGGTCCACACAGCACACATCACAAGGTGATGGAGGAAGAGGAGGAGGAGAAGGAAGAAGAAGAAGGAAGAGGAAGGGAAAAGAAGTAGGAAGAACGGCGAGGAAGAAGAAGAAGTGGGAAGAAGGAGGAGGAAGAAGAAGGAGGAGGAAGGAAAAGGAAGTAGGAAGAAAAGAAAGGAGGTAGAAGAAGGAAGAGGAAGGAAAAGGAAGTAGGAAGAAGAGGAAGAAAGGAGGTAGAAGAAGGAAGAGGAAGGAAAAGTAAGAAGGTGGAGGAGGAAAGAGGAGTAGAAGGAGGAGGAAGAAGAAGAATGAGGAAGGAGGGGGAGGAAGAAAGGAGGAGGAAGAAGTAGGAAGAGGAAGGAAGAAGAAGGGGGGGAAGGAAGAAGAAGGGGGAGGAAGGAAAGAGGAGTAGAGGAAGAGCGAGACAGGAGACAATAACAACAGCAATAGCAATTCTTTTCTTCAAACACACACACACACACACACACATAACACACATACAACACAGCACAAAACCTCCCCCCGCGCCCTCCCCCCCCTCACACACACAAACACATGCTCCCCACCGACCCCACACCCCACCACCCGCACACACCACAACACCCCTCCACCCCCATCCTCAGCCCCACCACACCACCCACCTCCTCAACCCCCCAACCCACCAACATACCACTGCACACACACAACCACAAAACACTCCCACAACTCCCCCCCCCCTCACCCCCCCACACACACACCCCCAATCCCCCCACCCCCGCACACCCCCAGCAAACACTCACGAGGGAACTGATGAGCATTCTTCTCCATAAACTCCACGACGAAGGCGTCAGCGTTGGTGATGATGAAGCGATGGCCGAAGATCTCCACCATGGCCCCTTTGTAGAAGTCCTGGGGCCCGTAGTAGTCAGGGTTCTCCGGGGTGCTCCCGGGCTTGCAGGGCTGGGTGGCCTGCAGGAACTTGCCGCCCATGATGCCTGAGTTCCGCACCGGGGGCTCGTACACCGTCAGCATGTCATCGGCCAGGCGGAAGCTGATGATGAAGCGTCGCCCGGCGTCCTCTGGCTTCATGGAGTCCTGCGTGTGGGTCGTGGTGGTGGGCAGGGTTTTGGTTTTTTGGTTTTAGTTTTAGGGGTTGTGTGTGTGTGTGTGTGTGTGTGTGTGTGTGTGTGTGTTTTTTTTTGTTTCAGGGTTTTTTTTTTGTGTGTGTGGGTTTTTTGTTTTGTTTTTTTGTTTTTGTTTTTTTGTTTTAGTTTTATGGGGTTTGTGTGTGTGTGTGTGTGTGTTTTGTTTGTTTGTTTTTTGTTTCGTTTTAGTTTTAGTGTGGTTTTTTTTTTGCGTGTGTGTGTGTTTTTGGGTTTGGGTTGTTTTTTGGTTGTTTTTTTTTTTGGGGGGGGGGGGGGGGGGGTTGTATTTTGGTGTTGTTGTTGTTTTACTTTATTTATTTTATTTTTATTTTTATTTATCTTTATTGTTATTATTTTTTTTTTTTTTTTTTTTTTTTTATTTACCTCTTTTTTTTTCTTTTTTCTTTAACTTTTTTTTTTAACTTTTTTTTTTTGAATAATTTTTTTTTGTCATTTTTACTTTATTTCATTTTAGTTTAGTTGTTTTTTTTTTGTTGTTTTTTTCTCAATGCCTGACTAAGCGCGTTGGGTTACGCTGCTGGTCAGGCATCTGCTTGGCAGATGTGGTGCAGCGTATATGGATTTGACCGAACGCAGTGCTCCTTGAGCTACTGATACTGATACTGTTGTTGTTGTTGTTATTGTTGTTTTGACAGGCGCAATAGCCGAGTGGTTAAAGCGTTGGACTTTCAATCTGAGAGTCCCAGGTTCGAATCTCGGTAACGGCGCCTGGTGGGGTAAAGGATGGAGATTTTTCCCATCTCCCAGGTCAAAAATATGTGCAGACTTGCTTAGTGCCTGAACCCCCTTCGTGTGTATACCGCAAGCAGTTAAATATCCTGTAATCCATGTCAGCGTTCGGTTGGTCGTGGAAACAAGAACATACATAGCGTGCACACCCCCGAAAACGGAGTGTGGCTGCCTACATGGCGGGGTGAAAACGGTAATACACATTAAAATGAACGTGGGAGTTGCAGCCCACGAACGAAGAAGAAGGAGAAGAAGATATCTATTTATCTTCTTTTTTGAGGGGGGATGAGGGGGGTTAAGCTGCGTTGACAATGCACGAACAGATGACATAACGACATCAGCTTTCATACATACAGCGAACAGATGACAGATCAATATCAGCTTTCATACATACAGCGAACAGATGACAGACCGACATCAGCTTTCATACATACAGCGAACAGATGACAGACCGACATCAGCTTTCATACATACAGCGAACAGATGACAGATCAATATCAGCTTTCATACATACAGCGAACAGATGACAGACCGACATCAGCTTTCATACATACAGCGAACAGATGACAGACCGACATCAGCTTTCATACATACAGCGAACAGATGACAGATCAATATCAGCTTTCATACATACAGCGAACAGATGACAGACCGACATCAGCTTTCATACATACAGCGAACAGATGACAGATCAATATCAGCTTTCATACATACAGCGAACAGATGACAGACCGACATCAGCTTTCATACATACAGCGAACAGATGACAGATCAATATCAGCTTTCATACATACAGCGAACAGATGACAGACCGACATCAGCTTTCATACATACAGCGAACAGATGACAGATCAATATCAGCTTTCATACATACAGCGAACAGATGACAGACCGACATCAGCTTTCATACATACAGCCGGACTCACAGCAAAGTGAGAGTTTTGTGAACAATGCTTTCTCAACTGCAGTGGGAAGCTGTTTACTGCCAAGTCGAGTCTTTTGCTAAGGACTATGGCTCTGAAATCAGGAGGCAAGACTGCGCTGGCTCTTAATGTTGCAGCCTTGGTGGCTAATATCCGGTGTTGGGGATGGTTCCCAAAGGCCAGCTTAGCCGCCCAAGGCTGCAATACTAAGAGCCAGCGCAGTCTTGCCTCCTAATTTTCTGAGTCAAAGTCCTTCACAACAACAACAACAACAAAAAAAGAGGACCAAGCTGTACATGACCTCCCACTGCAGCGGAGAAACCATTGATACTACAGAGCTCTCACTGTGCTGTTGGCCCCGCTGTGAAGCTGACGTCACACCACAGCACAACTCTGTCCCCCCACCCCCGCCCCCACCCCCCCACACACCAATTCTTGCCCAGACTCACCAGCACGGCCTCAAAGCGCAGCACCTTCAGGTTGTTCTCCATGGCCTTGACCACGTCCCTCTTGGGCGGCTTGGGCGTGAAGGACAGACAGGACTGCAGAGAGTCCTCCAGTGTCCCGTAGTTATTGTAGGGCGGGATTTCCTGTCACCACGTTGGGACACTGGGTGACTGACATGCCTGACCACACTTCCCTTACTATGCTGCTGCTGGTGGTGGTGATGGTGCTGGTGGTGATGGTGGTGGATGTGGTGGTGGTGGTGGTGGTGGTGATGGTGGTGGTGGATGTGGTGATGGTGGTGGTGATGGTGGTGGTGATGGTGGTGGTGGATGTGGTGATGGTGGTGGTGATGGTGGTGGTGATGGTGGTGGTGGATGTGGTGATGGTGGTGGTGGATGTGGTGGTGGTGGTGATGGTGGATGTGGTGGTGATGGTGGTGGTGGATGTGGTGGTGGTGGTGATGGTGGTGGTGATAATGGATGTGGTGATGGTGGTGGTGGTGATGGTGGTGGTGGTGATGGTGATGGTGATGATAGTAGTGGTGATGATGGTGGTGGTGGCGATAATGATGACAATGATGCTGGTGGTGGTGATGGTGATGGTGGTGGTGGTGGTGATAATGATGATAATGATGGTGGTGGTGGTGTTGGTGGTGACGATGATGATGATGGTGATGGTGGTGGTGATGATGATAATGATGGTGGTGGTGATGGTGGTGGTGATGATAATGATGATAATGATGGTGTTGGTGGTGACGATGATGATGATGATGGTGGTGGTTGTGGTTATGATGGTGTAGTGGTGGGGATGATAATAATGGTGGTGGTGATGGTGATGATTATGAAGATGATATTGGTGATGGTGGTGGAAATGATGATGATGGTGGTGATGGTGGTGGTGGTGATAATGATGATGATGGTGATGATGATGATGATTGTGATGATGGTAAGATACAATACATTACAACACAATACAATACAACACAACACTATTCAAATACAAAACCGTACAATACAATATAGGACCATACCATAAGATACAGTACAATACAAAACAACACAGTACCGTAAGATACAATACAATACAATACAACGCAATTCAATACAACACAGTACCCTGCAGACAACAATACAATACTGTACGATACAACACAAGACCATACCGTAAAATACAATACAACGTAATACAATACACTGCCCTACAACACAACACAACACAACACACTACAACACAACACAACACAACAACAAACAAAACACAACAAAACACCACCACCCTACACCCACAACACCCCCCCTTACCCCCCCCCCCCCCCACACACACACACACACACACCCACCCCCTTTCCTCACCATTCTGGGCACCTCCTCGACCTTCTCTGCCACGTCCACGGGGCGGAAGTCGGTGATACCGAAGTGCTGATAGTAGAAGGCCTTGGTGAAGTTGTCGCAGTCGTAGATGAGGAAGCGGCGGGCGTAGATGTCCACGGTCTTCCCGACCATCAAGTCCTTGGGCGTGATGTACTCCTTGACCTCCTCCTGCGTCAGCTCCATGGCCACGATGGGGAAGGAGGACGGGTAGGCGTTCCGGTCCCTGGGCACCCGCTGGCGGCGCACCAGCAAGGGGAAGGGGTCTCGCCCGTTGTTGGGTTTGCGGACCTCCAGCACCTCCAGAGTGTCGTCCGCGAGGTAGTACTGCGCAGGAGTTCACGAGGGCAGGCAGGCAGGCAGATACGCGCTCCGTTAATGAACATACACCGACTCCCATTATTTGTGTTTCAGTTTATCTTTATCTAGCTACTTCATCTACTACTACTTCTACTACTGCTACTGTTACTCCTGCCTCTACTAGAACTACTACTAGCTGCTACAACTACTGCTACAACTACACACACACATACACACGCGCGGGGCCCCACGTACATGCATCACACGTGTGCATACAAAATTTTACACACACACACACACACATACACACACACAATATATATATATCTCTCTCTATATATATATATAGATTTTTTTTTTTTAGTAATATAATATTATATATATATATATATATATATATATACATATGTGTGTGTGTGTGTGTGTGTGTGTGAGAGAGAGTGTGTGTGTGGTGTGTGGAAATGAACAAACAGTAAGGCCAGGAGATGAAATGCTTAACAAATAGTAAAGGGTGGTAACTCTCTCCATTCACAAGGTACACAACTTCAAGTCAGTGCTGCTTTCGCTACAGGTTCAGCTCGCACACAGGTATATAAAAAGGTACATTGGAATAAAACCCAGACACTGCCTCAAAAAAAAAAAAAAAAAAAAGAAGCGCAGGGCCTGTCCTTATACCGATCATCAGTCTGACATGTGTACACAGCAGCAAAGACAGAAGGAATGTGCAAACATAAGTAAGCTTATATTGTACACTGCACACACACACACACACACACACACACACACACACACTCAAATCCCCTGACCTGAATCACAAACTCCCGATTCTCGCCGAACATATGTTTCCGCTCATCCCACATGGCGTAGAAGCGGAGGACCCTCCGGTCTAGCTCCAAGAACTGTTTCTTGGCGTCGTAGGCCGACTTGGTCTTGTAGGTGGGTAGCGCCTCCACTCTACGGCGGTTCTCGATGTAGGGATCTGCAGGGGCGGTCTCCGGAGGGTTGACGATGATGCCTTCACTCTCCAGGAAGTCCTGAGTGCCCCGTGGTGTTGGGTGAGACAGGTTCAGTTGTTGTTGTTGTTGTGTTGTTGTTGGTAGTGGTGGTTGTGGTGGTGGTGGTGTTTTGTTATACGTACGCTCACGAATATGTGATTATGCATGCTGGAGAACGTTTGTGAATGCCCCACACGGACACAGATACAGGCACACACATACACACATGAATGCCCCTTTTGTTACTGATTAGTCACCAAATCCCCTTCCCCGCCCCCCACCTACCCCCGCCGCCCTCACCCCTCCCCCTCTACACACACACACACACAAACACACACACGGGCACACTCAAACACACACA
>NC_134908.1:22614681-22659681 GCF_041734735.1 Babylonia areolata
GACCATGCCTCTTCCTGGTTTTCATCAACGACCTCCCCGAGAATCTGACCTCAAAGACAAGAATGTTCGCAGACGACACTGCCATCTACTGCACAATATCATCAACGGAAGATCATGCCCACCTGCAAGAGGATCTTGAACGTCTCCAAATCTGGGAACGGAAATGGGAGATGGCCTTCAACCCGGGCAAATGTGCTACACTCAGAATCACTCGCTGCAAAAGTATAATCAGCGACAAGTACCAAATGCACGGACATGAGGTATCAATAGTACAATCAACGCCGTACTTGGGAGTCACCTTGAAGAAAGATCTGGAGTGGGAGGAACACATCAACAACATTACAAAGAAAGCAAGCAAAGTCCTAGGATTCTTGAGACGAAACCTGAAAGTTGCCTCCAACAAGCTGAGAGAAAAAGCATATCTAACCTTCGTAAGACCATTGTTAGAATACTCCAGCTCAGTTTGGGACCCACACAGGACAGGATGCATAAAGAAATTAGAGAACATCCAAAGAAGAGCAGCTCGAATTGTGAATTGTCCTCCACCGCTACCACTGGCGTGCAAGTGTAACAGACATGCTTGAAAAGCTCAAGTGGCCGCCTCTCCTGAAACGACGTCAAGCAACAAGGGTCACAATGTTGTATAAAATACACAACGACCTGGTGCAAGTCAACAAAAGTGTCCTCCAAAAACCAGTTATGAGAGACAGAAGATCACATGATCAACAATTCCAACGGCTTGTGAACCATAAACAGCAGTATCGGCTCTTTTCTTTCTTCCCACGTGCCATTCGTAAGTGGAATGAACTCCCAGCAAACACTGTTGAGGCAGACTCCCCCAGCAGCTTCAAAAGCAGAGTCACCTCTCACCTCAAGGTCGCCACTCTTTACAGTCTCGCTGCTGTGAAACTCCAAGAGTAGGCAAAACCACAGGATAAATTACAGCAATTGTCGGGTATGAATGTGAGAGTGAATGTTTAGGTAAGTAGTGGGTAGGGGGAGTGCTGGAGGGAGGGCGCTGCGGCGGGGGGTGCCAGGGGCCATCAATAGGATGCCTGCCTGTCACTTCTCGCCCCCTCTGATCCAGTTAGTGGGCAGGAGGGAGAGTGTGAGTTTCAGTTTCAGTAGCTCAAGGAGGCGTCACTGCGTTCGGACAAAACCATATACGCTACACCACATCTGCCAAGCAGATGCCTGACCAGCAGCGTAACCGAACGCGCTTAGTCAGGCCTTGAGAAAAAAAGAAAAAAAAGGTGAATAAATAATAGATACGCTTACATAAATAAATAAATAATAATTATGATATAAAAAAAAAAGGTAGTAGTAATGGTAATAATAATACAATAATAATAATAAATAAATAAATAAGACAACAATGATGATAAATAAGCAAATAAATGTAAAACATGAAGACACACATTCACACATACACCCACACATGCATAACAGATATGCACCAAACATGCAGTTTCACAGTTATGAAAGCACAGTCAAATACATATAAACGTACATGAGCTCCAACACACACACACACACATTACCCTGCACCTCCTCTATCCCCCTCCTCCACACACTCATTTCTAGTCTATGTATCGCAGCTTCCACGGCACACACGCACACACACACACACACACACACACAAACGCTTGTACAAGCACACACACGCACGCCCATATCTCCCACCCCCAATCCCACACACATATATA
The DNA here is from genome assembly GCF_041734735.1 of Babylonia areolata. Lineage (NCBI taxonomy): Eukaryota > Metazoa > Mollusca > Gastropoda > Neogastropoda > Buccinidae > Babylonia > Babylonia areolata. The sequence goes on from NC_134908.1 coordinate 22,616,388, forward strand.
CAAGAGAATGTGAATGTGATTAGAGTAAATTTTTTTTTTTTTTTCAAGGAACCGGTCTGCGGAACCCCCCCCCCCCCCAAAAAAAAAAAAAAAAAATGTGGCAAAATAATCAAAGTGTTGATTGTGGCTACACAACAGAAGAAGAAGAAGACTAATATGCAGCTGCACTGGTCACAGTCTTGTCTTCTTCACATAATGTAAGCTACCAGGCTCAGAAGAAGAAGAAGGCATCTTCCATTCAAGTAATTGGCAGAGACCATCAACCGATACCACTAACATGTTCCAGAATTCTTTTACGCAGACCCATGAGGAATGCTATATTTAGATCACCGACCACAAACAAAGGGTGTTCCCAAACAAAAATGGCTGCCGAGTGTTAAAAATACTATCCAATCAGAGCGAGTTGGCGGCCAATCCGAGCGAGTTGGTAGCCATAAAACCAAAAAACAAATAAGTAGCCTACAGTTCCTCCCGTTCGTTTTTTCGGGTCAGAAATTCCAGGATAAATTTTAACGGCGAAATTGTTTATTTATTTTTTATTCATTATCTTTTTCTTTTTTGAATATGGTGGGGTTTGGGGATTTTTTTTTTTTTTTTTTTTCCCACAACAACTCGACTTCCGGAGTGGAGTCCCATGGATCATTGTAAACCGAGCTGGTCACAGCGTGTGTGGGGAACAACGGTTAAACTTCATTGTCTGTCTGACAGCGTCATTTAACTGTAAAGATCTGATCAGGCCGTGGTCACAATAAGTTGGGGTGCAGACTTTTCATTCAGAAAAATCCCGGACGAGACCGTTAAACTTGTGGCTTTGAGTTTGAAACAGGAGACCGTGTGACGCTTCTTGCAGTTGGCACCAGTTGTGGGAGAAACGAGAGTTGTTAGTCATGGCCACAGATAGCTTGACGAATGCCAAAGTGGCTGCGGAACAATGGCTTCAGGAAAACAACAGTGAATTCCATTTGCTATCTGTTGATGAGGAGGAAGGACAGCTGGTTTTTGGAAATCGTCATGCTCCGTCCACGTTCATCATCAACTGCCCCAGCACAGGAGAATCCTGGGTAAGTTTTGGTGTGGAAAGATATGACGGGACGAGAATCAGTGGAGAAATTGTGACAAAGGACTGAGAGGCATGGGGTTGTTCATCAGTGTGTGTGTGTGCATGCGAGTGTGTGTGTGTGTGTGTGTGTGTAAACTGCCTACAGTACATATTCATAAATTTTATACAACATAAGTTTCTAGGGGGAGTGTTTAGTAAGAACTGTTTAATTACATAATATTGTAGAACTTTTAGTTTGCTTTGTTAATCTTATCTGTGTGCATGCATGTGTGTAAGTGTGTGTGCTTAAATTGTCTACATTTTTATTGTTTTTCACTAAGTTATTGCTATCTTTATTTCATGTTGTTAATTTTTTTTTTTTTAATCTGACACTTTATTTGATTCATTATTTGGCATGATCTCTTTTAATTGTTAGTGTTACCTCTTACTTATGTTTCAAATAATATGTGTATGTTTGAGGGGGGGATGTTTGAGTGAATGATTTTAGTGCTACTGGAAAGTGCATAGAGCTTCAAGAATGCGCACTATAGCAGGGTGTCTAAATGAATTAATAGATTTAGAATAACAGACACCGCATCCAAGGCAGACGATTTGCTGACTTTGTCTCCAACAATGTTGTTGAGAGGTCAGCCCGAAACGATAACAGAAGGTTCCAGACGCAATAACAGAACAATATCAAAACTAATTCTCTGTAATGATAGCAGTGCATACCAGAATAATTTGAGTGAGGATCAGCTGCAGGCGAAGGTGCAGGGCCAGGACCAGAGTGGAGAAGCATGCCTGCTGTGGAGTTATTCTAGACACACACAGCTACAACCCCCCCATTGTGTATGCACATAGCCGACAGGATCAGGACCAGAGGAGAAGCATGCCTGCTGTGGAGTTATTCTAGACACACAGCTACAACCCCCCATTGTGTATGTACATAGCCGACAGGACCAGAGTGGAGAAGCATGCCTGCCATGGAGTTATTCTAGACACACAGCTACAACCCCCCATTGTGTATGTACATAGCCGACAGGACCAGAGTGAAGAAGCAGGCCTGCCATGGAGTTATTCTAGACACACACAGCTACAACCCCCCATTGTGTATGCACATAGCTGACAGGACCAGAGTGGAGAAGCATGCCTGCCATGGAGTTATTCTAGACACACAGCTACAACCCCCCATTGTGTATGTACATAGCCGACAGGACCAGAGTGAAGAAGCAGGCCTGCCATGGAGTTATTCTAGACACACAGCTACAACCCCCCATTGTGTATGTACATAGCCGACAGGACCAGAGTGAAGAAGCAGGCCTGCCATGGAGTTATTCTAGACACACAGCTACAACCCCCCATTGTGTATGTACATAGCCGACAGGACCAGAGTGAAGAAGCAGGCCTGCCATGGAGTTATTCTAGACACACAGCTACAACCCCCCATTGTGTATAGAGTGATGAAGCATGCCTGCCATGGAGTTATTCTAGACACACAGCTACAACCCCCCATTGTGTATGTACATAGCCGACAGGACTAGAGTGAAGAAGCATGCCTGCCATGGAGTTATTCTAGACACACAGCTACAACCCCCCATTGTGTATGTACATAGCCGACAGGACTAGAGTGAAGAAGCAGGCCTGCCATGGAGTTATTCTAGACACACAGCTACAACCCCCCATTGTGTATGTACATAGCCGACAGGACTAGAGTGAAGAAGCATGCCTGCTGTGGAGTTATTCTAGACACACACAGCTACAACCCCCCATTGTGTATGTACATAGCCGACCATGATCAGGACAAGAGGAGAAGCATGCCTGCTGTGGAGTTATTCTAGACACGCAGCTACAACCCCCCATTGTGTATGTACATAGCTGACAGGATCAGGACAAGAGGAGAAGCATGCCTGCTGTGGAGTTATTCTAGACACGCAGCTACAACCCCCCATTGTGTATGTACATAGCTGACCATGATCAGGACAAGAGGAGAAGCATGCCTGCCATAGAGTTATTCTAGACACGCAGCTACAACCCCCCATTGTGTATGTACATAGCTGACCATGATCAGGACAAGAGGAGAAGCATGCCTGCCATAGAGTTATTCTAGACACGCAGCTACAACCCCCCATTGTGTATGTACATAGCTGACCATGATCAGGACAAGAGGAGAAGCATGCCTGCTGTGGAGTTATTCTAGACACACAGCTACAACCCCCCATTGTGTATGTACATAGCTGACCAGGACCAGAGTGGAGAAGCATGCATGCTGTGGAGTTATTCTAGACACACACAGCTACAACCCCCCATTGTGTATGCACATAGCCGACTAGGACCAGTACCAGGCTCAAGCACTTGTCATGGAAGTTATCAACCAGTACATAGTTGACATCATTTTTTCATGAGTGTTGTCTATAGATCTTGTACAAGAACCAAAAAAGGACAGCAATACATACTGCGTAACAATTGTCATAATGTGATAACTATCACCATGAAATTATAATGAACACAAAGACAAAGAGTTAAAATTGTGTATTCTGTCATTTAAAAAAAAAAAAAGGATTTCTTTTCTTCTGTTTCTTTTCAGTCTGTTTCTCTTTGTATGTTAAAAAGGGATGGTTATAATTCAGATAGAAAGATGAGAAAATAAGAGTATAAATTCTATAAATGATGGGTTTGGGCTGGAATGCCTATTGCAAACACTTGCCAGGGACCGGGGACAAAGGAAAGCAGGCATCATTTGTTATTTATATAGATGAGGAAAAAAAAGATTTCTTGTGACTGCGAGTGAGAGTATGTTGACGGAGTGCATTCTATTAATTTGACTTTGGGTGTATTAAAAATAAGAAATAATCTTTAAGCTTAAAACATTTCGTTACATTTTCTTCATAATTAATGAAATGCTTGGAAATGGTTGTTCACCACCATCTATTATCTTTGCCAAACAACTGACCTAGACCTTCAGGATACAATGTGTATACACCATTACATGTATGATAATGTGGAAGCGTTTGGGATAAATGTGTATACACCATTACATGTATGATAATGTGGAGGTGTATGGGATAAAGGGATGTGTACTGTATGACAGTGTGGGGGTGTATGGAATAAAATGATACATGTATGACAGTGTGGAGGTGTGTGGGATAAAATATGTATGACAGTGTGGAGGTGTATGGGATAAAAGGATATGTATGACAGTGTGGTGTATGGGATAAAATGATATGTATGACAGTGTGGAGGTGTATGGGATAAAATGATATGTATGACAGCGTGGAGGTGTATGGGATAAAATGATATGTATGACAGTGTGGAGGTGTGTGGGATAAAATGATACATGTATGACAGTGTGGAGGTGTATGGGATAAAATGATATGTATGACAGTGTGGAGGTGTGTGGGATAAAATGATACATGTATGACAGTGTGGAGGTGTATGGAATAAAATGATAGGTATGATAGTGTGGAGGTGTATGGGATAAAATGATACATGTATGACAGTGTGGAGGTGTATGGGATAAAATGATATGTATGACAGTGTGGAGGTGTGTGGGATAAAATGATATGTATGACAGTGTGGAGGTGTATGGGATAAAATGATACATGTATATGTATGACAGTGTGGAGGTGTATGGGATAAAATATGTATGACAGTGTGGAGGTGTATGGGATAAAATGATACATGTATGACAGTGTGGAGGTGTATGGAATAAAATGATACATGTATGACAGTGTGGAGTTGTGTAGAATAAAATGATACATGTATGACAGTGTGGAGGTGTATGGGATAAAATGATACATGTATATGTATGACAGTGTGGAGGTGTATGGGATAAAATATGTATGACAGTGTGGAGGTGTATGGGATAAAATGATACATGTATGACAGTGTGGAGGTGTATGGAATAAAATGATACATGTATGACAGTGTGGAGTTGTGTAGAATAAAATGATACATGTATGACAGTGTGGAGGTGTATGGGATAAAATGATACATGTATGCATGACAGTGTGGAGGTGTATGGAATAAAATGATACATGTATGACAGTGTGGAGTTGTGTGGAATAAAATGATATGTATGACTGTGGAGGTGGAAAGATGAATGATATCATATGTATGACACACTGACACTGTGACAGAGTGGGGGTGTATAGGATAAAATATGTATGGCAGTGTGGTGGTGTATGGGGTAAAGCTGGTGTATAATTTATGGTTGTGTGTGTGTGTGTGTGGACAGAGTGTGTGCAGTAAAGAAGAGAGCATGCTGCTCCAGCTGCAGGACGTGATGGAGTGGCTGGACTCCCAGCGGGACCTGACCATTGACGCAGTGCTGCACCGCGTCACACGCCACCTCTCTCAGGTCAGCCACCATCACACACTTCCTCTCCACTTTTCTCTGTCACACAGTGTGTGTGTGTCACTGTTAACCACCACTTGTCACTGGTGTCAGCCATCCTTTGTCAAATTTTCTCTGTCTCACTGTGTGTGTGTGTTGTGTGTGTGTGTCACTGTCAGCCACTGTATGTCAAACACACTTTGTAAAATTATCTTTATCTCATGTAAATTTCTCTTTATCTTTACAGTTTGTGGGTGTCTGTGTGTGTGGTGTATGTGTGTGTGTGAGAGAGAGAGAGCCATTCTTTCTGTTTATCTCACAGTGTGTGTGTCAGTTACAGTCTGTCTACCACTGTTCTTTCTGTTTATGTTTATCTCACAGTATGTGTGTGTGTGTGTCAGTTACAGTCTGTCTACCACTGTTCTGTCTGTTTATGTTTATCTCACAGTATGTGTGTGTGTGTCAGTTACAATCTGTCTACCACTGTTCTGTTTATGTTTATCTCTCAGTGTGTGTGTCAGTTTTTTTGTTTTGTTTTTTTTGTAACTGGATATACATGTGTTTAGTATGTTCATTGTCAGTGAGAAGAGAGATGACATTATCATAATGCATTGGATCTTTGTCAATCCAACATGATGATGCAGTGAAATCTGTGTGTACACATGTAGTGTCAGGTGTCAGTGGCAAGAGGTGGCATACAGTGTGATGGATCTTTGTTGATCCAACATGATGATGCAGTGAATTGTGTGTGTACACGTGTAGTGTGTCAGGTGTCAGCGGGGAGAGGTGGCTTGCAGTGTGATGGATCTTTGTCGATCCAACATGATGATGCAGTGAATTGTGTGTGTACACGTGTAGTGTGTCAGGTGGCAGCGGGGAGAGGTGATATGCAGTGTGATGGATCTTTGTCGATCCAACATGATGATGCAGTGAATTGTGTGTGTACACGTGTAGTGTGTCAGGTGTCAGCGGGGAGAGGTGGCTTGCAGTGTGATGGATCTTTGTCGATCCAACATGATGATGCAGTGAATTGTGTGTGTACACGTGTAGTGTGTCAGGTGTCAGCGGGGAGAGGTGGCTTGCAGTGTGATGGATCTTTGTTGATCCAACATGATGATGCAGTAATATGTGTGTACACATGTAGTGTGTCAGGTGTCAGCGGAGAGAGGTGGCATACAGTGTGATGGATCTTACAGGTAGGCGGCAGTGCTGCACAAGGCACATCCTCGTCCTCCCGCCAGAAAGAAGGGGAGCATGGTGACGACGATGATGATGTCCAGGACGATGAAGAGGAGGAAGAGGAGGAAGAAGAATACATGGCTTATGGTTTTGACTTCGACAATGCTGACTGTGAAACTATCAACGACGTTCACGATGAGAATGACCCTGATGCAGCTGAGAATGACCGTGATGACCCTGATGCAGCAGAGAATGACCCTGATGCAGTAGAGAATGGCCCTGATGCAGCAGAGAATGGCCCTGATGCAGCAGAGAATGGCCCTGATGCAGCTGCACAACCTGAGGACGGGAATCCGGAAGAAGACGAGTAAGTGCAGAAGACATCTGGTGAAGTAAAGATCTACCTTACTCAAAGAAAAATCAAAATCAGCTGAATGTAATAATTTCATTTATTCTTTAAGCATTCAAAATTATGTTCACTAGGATTACGATTAGTTTACTTCCAACAGACTCCAAGTGTCAGAGAAATGTTATTCACAAATCAGTTGGTCTGTTCCCCTCTACACCTCATCACCCCTCCCCTATACTGCATCTGCTCCATGTGAGACTGACCATCACTAAGTGACCATGTGAGACTGACCATGAGACTGACCATCACTAAGTGACCATGTGACTGACCATCACTAAGTGACCATGTGAGACTGACCATCACTAAGTGACCATGTGACTGACCATCACTAAGTGACCATGTGACTGACCATGAGACTGACCATCACTAAGTGACCATGTGACTGACCATCACTAAGTGACCATGTGAGACTGACCATCACTAAGTGACCATGTGACTGACCATCACTAAGTGACCATGTGAGACTGACCATGAGACTGACCATCACTAAGTGACCATGTGACTGACCATCACTAAGTGACCATGTGAGACTGACCATGAGACTGACCATCACTAAGTGACCATGTGACTGACCATCACTAAGTGACCATGTGAGACTGACCATCACTAAGTGACCATGTGACTGACCATCACTAAGTGATCATGTGACTTTGTGAGACTGACCATCACTGACCATGAGACTGACCATCACTAAGTGACCATGTGACTGACCATCACTAAGTGACCATGTGACTGACCATTACGAAGTAACCATGAGACTGACCATCACTAAGTGACCATGTGACTGACCATTTTTAAGTGACCATGTGAGACTGACCATGAGACTGACCATCACTAAGTGATCATGTGACTTTGTGAGACTGACCATCACTGACCATGAGACTGACCATCACTAAGTGACCATGTGACTGACCATCACTAAGTGACCATGTGACTGACCATCACTAAGTGACCATGTGAGACTGACCATCACTAACTAGTAAGTGACCATGTGACTGACCATCACTAAGTGACCATGTGACTGACCATCACTAACTAGTAAGTGACCATGTGACTGACCATCACTAAGTGACCATGTGACTGACCATCACTAAGTGACCATGTGACTGACCATCACTAAGTGACCATGTGAGACTGACCATCACTAACTAGTAAGTGACCATGTGACTGACCATCACTCCTTTCATAAAATATTCTGATGATTCAGCAATTGAAGATCTGTCCAACTCTGATGCTATTTATTTCAGTGAAATTAAAAAGTTCTGTTCCTGGTGTGAGAAAAACTATCTGGATCTCAACGTATTGAAAAAAAAGAAATGTTAATAGATTTTCGGAAAGACCCCTTGCCTGTAGCTGACCTTGTTATTGATGGTCAAACAGTGGAGAGGGTCAATGAATATAGATATTTATGGACCATCTTAGACAATAAGCTGACTTTTGACAGAAATGTTGATTCCATTTATAAGAAATGTCAATCTAGAATTTTTTGTTTACAGAAGCTTAGAAATGTTGGTTTAAATTCAAATATTCTTCAAAGTTATTATCGATGTTGTATCGAGTCCGTGCTTACAGTTTCATTTATGTGCTGGTATGGAAGTTTGGGAGTGAGGAGTAAGCGTGTTTTGAACGATGTCATGAATGTATGCAGTAAAATTGTGGGAGTGAAACAAGCTAGTATGCAAGAGCTGTATGAAAGTCGAGTGGTTAAAAAAGCAGGCAGATAGCAACTGACGACACCCATATTTTAGCAAAGTATTATGAGCTATTGCCATCAGGACAACGCTACAGAACTTTTAAGTTGAGATCCAGAGCTCTGAAGACTTTTATTCCACGTTCAATCCACCTTTTAAATTCTTGAGAACTCTGTGTGTGTGTGTGTGTGTGCGCGCACACACTCTCATGTGAGACGTGTGAAAGTCCGTGCATGATAGGCTGTACCTTGTTCTAGTTGTGTGTGTGTGTGTGTGTTCACTGAGCTTAAAACGTGACAATTGGTTATAACGAATGTGCAATATGTAGGAAGAATAATGTGCAATATGCAGGATGAATGTACAATGGATATGTCTAATGCTAACGTCCATATTCTAAATATATTTCTGTTTAATAATTACGATGTAATAATTAATTGCAATGTTTTTAAAAGTGAATATATGAAATGCTTTTATTTGAGAACATATGTTTATTACTCTTGTTTAATCAAGTTATCCGCGTGTGTGGGGTGGGTGGTGGGGGTGCGGTGCGGGTGTGTGCTGATTATCTGGTTGTGGTTTTCCGCAATTCATCTGTATTCTTATCTTATCTGTCTATTATAATCAATGTGCAGTATAGTAGGCTATGTTTATAATTATATTCAGATAATGTTTCTTAATTCTTTCTGTTTTTACATTAAGAATACTAGTTATTACCTGCAGTATGTGGATGTATGTATGAAACGATGCATGTGATATTTTTTACATTTGTATCTTTGTAATATTTGTAGGGGCTGTTGTTGGCTTTTACAGTTACGGTCCCCATGTTGTTTACTTGTCTATGTTGTGATAATGCACCTGACCAAATTTCTCCAGTTGGAGATAATAAAGTTATTCTTATCTTATCTTATCTTAAGTGACCATGTGACTGACCATTACTAAGTAACCATGAGACTGACCATCACTAAGTGACAATGAGACTGACCATCACTAAGTGACCATGTGACTGACCATTACTAAGTAACCATGTGACTGACCATTACTAAGTAACCACGAGACTGACCATCACTAAGTGACCATGTGACTGACCATTACTAAGTAACCATGTGACTGACCATTACTAAGTGACCATGAGACTGACCATCACTAAGTGACCATGTGAGACTGACCATCACTAAGTGACCATGTGAGACTAACCATCACTGACCATGAGACTGACCATCACTGACCATGAGACTGACCATCACTAAGTGACCATGTGACTGACCATCACTGACCATGAGACTAACCATCACTAAGTGACCATGTGACTGACCATGCGACTGACCATCACTGACCATGTGATTGACCATCACTGTCCATTGCAGCACCATGGAGACCTTCTTTCAGGGAGCAACTGGCCAGGCCCAATCATCCACTGTGAAGCGCTTGTGTTCAGGTAACTGTGTGTGTGTGTGTGAGACTCTGTGTATGTGTGTGACTCTGTGTATGTGTGTGTGTGAGACTGTGTGGTGTGTGTGTGTGTAATGTCCAGGGTTTGGGTTAAGGTCAGAGAGATGTCACTGTTAGACTGGCAGTGCACAGAGAAGTGTCAGTATCACACCAGCAGTGCACAGAGAAGTGTCAGTATCACACCAGCAGTGCACAGAGAAGTGTCAGTATCACACCAGCAGTGCACAGAGAAGTGTCAGTATCACACCAGCAGTGCACAGAGAAGTGTCAGTATCACACCAGCAGTGCACAGAGAAGTGTCAGTATCACACCAGCAGTGCACAGAGAAGTGTCAGTATCACACCAGCAGTGCACAGAGAAGTGTCAGTATCACACCAGCAGTGCACAGAGAAGTGTCAGTATCACACCAGCAGTGCACAGAGAAGTGTCAGTATCACACCAGCAGTGCACAGAGAAGTGTCAGTATCACACCAGCAGTGCACAGAGAAGTGTCAGTATCACACCAGCAGTGCACAGAGAAGTGTCAGTATCACACCAGCAGTGCACAGAGAAGTGTCAGTATCACACCAGCAGTGCACAGAGAAGTGTCAGTATCACACCAGCAGTGCACAGAGAAGTGTCAGTATCACACCAGCAGTGCACAGAGAAGTGTCAGTATCACACCAGCAGTGCACAGAGAAGTGTCAGTATCACACCAGCAGTGCACAGAGAAGTGTCAGTATCACACCAGCAGTGCACAGAGAAGTGTCAGTATCACACCAGCAGTGCACAGAGAAGTGTCAGTATCACACCAGCAGTGCACAGAGAAGTGTCAGTATCACACCAGCAGTGCACAGAGAAGTGTCAGTATCACACCAGCAGTGCACAGAGAAGTGTCAGTATCACACCAGCAGTGCACAGAGAAGTGTCAGTATCACACCAGCAGTGCACAGAGAAGTGTCAGTATCACACCAGCAGTGCACAGAGAAGTGTCAGTATCACACCAGCAGTGCACAGAGAAGTGTCAGTATCACACCAGCAGTGCACAGAGAAGTGTCAGTATCACACCAGCAGTGCACAGAGAAGTGTCAGTATCACACCAGCAGTGCACAGAGAAGTGTCAGTATCACACCAGCAGTGCACAGAGAAGTGTCAGTATCACCAGCAATGGTCAGCCAGCAGTGCACAGAGATTGGTTCAACTGCCTGTGACACTTCTTCCTGTAGTGTTGAAGATGGGTTTTCCCACATAACATTTGTGTGTTTGAGGAAGGTTTGCCCGTGACGTCTCGCTTTGGAGGTATGCTTTCCTCGTGTTTCCCGTCTAGAGGTAGGTCCTTCGTATATCACTTCTCCCTGTTTGAGATGGGTTTCTCCAATAACATCTTCATGTTGGAGTTAGGTTTTTCGGATAACATTTCCCTTTTGGATGTGTTTTGTCTCTGTGATACCTCTCTGTTTTAGGTCAGTTCTCCTATGACATCTTCCTGTTTGAGGAAGGTTCTCCTACAGGCTCCCTTTTGGAGGTAGGTTCTCCCAGAACATCCCACTGTTTGAAATGGGTTCTTCATTTAACACTACTCTGTTTGAGGTTGGTTCTTCCCATAACATCTCCCTGTTTGAGGGAGGTTCTTCCTGTAACATCCCCGTGTTTGAGGGAGGTTCTTCCTGTAACATCTCCCTGTTTGAGGGAGGTTCTTCCTGTAACATCTCCCTGCTTGAGGGAGGTTCTTCCTGTAACATCTCCCTGCTTGAGGCAGGTTCTTCCTGTAACATCTCCCTGTTTGAGGGAGGTTCTTCCTGTAACATCTCCCTGTTTGAGGGAGGTTCTCTTTATAACATCTCCCTGTTTGAGGGAGGTTCTTCCTGTAACATCTCCCTGTTTGAGGGAGGTTCTTCCTGTAACATCTCCCTGTTTGAGGGAGGTTCTTCCTGTAACATCTCCCTGTTTGAGGGAGGTCTTCCTGTAACATCCCCCTGTTTGAGGGAGGTTCTTCCTGTAACGTCCCCCTGTTTGAGGGAGGTTCTTCCTGTAACATCCCCCTGTTTGAGGGAGGTTCTTCCTGTAACGTCCCCCTGTTTGAGGGAGGTTCTTCCTGTAACGTCCCCCTGTTTGAGGGAGGTTCTTCCTGTAACATCTCCCTGTTTGAGGCAGGTTCTTCCTGTAACATCTCCCTGTTTGAGGCGGGTTCTCCTTATATCATCTTCTTGTTAGGGGTGGGTTCTTCCCATAATGGATTAACTCTATATGTCAGTACCTTTCTGTTGAAACTACAAAAACTCTTTTTTCTGCTATTGTGCTGTCACGGATCAACTACTAGAATTCTCTTCTCACAGGCTGTCCACACAATCTTCTCAGCAAACTCGAAACTTGAAAACAGTGCCGCCTGTCTGCCTCTCAGAGTCCCACGTACTGATCACATTTCTGCCCACCTCCATCTCTACACATGCTCCTCCTGAAGTGAGATTTCAGTACAAAGTTTCATATCTCTGCTGTTCTGCTTTCCACTCCGTAGGACCTACCTTGCTTTCTGACCTTGTCAGTACTTACACTCCCTCCACATCTCTCTGCTCCTCTGACTGTTACCTTCTGAAACTTCCTTGTGTCAATACGAGAACCTGTGTTCTTTCCTCTTTGCTGCTTCTCTCACATCTGGAACAACAAATAAAATTGCGGGCAGGAAACATACACACAAAAAACAGGGTGGCTCGCTCAATGTAGCGACGAGCTCTCCCTCATAAAGCATCCCAAATTTCACACGGAGAAATCTGTTGTGACAAAAAAAGGAGTAATGCAATACAATGCAATAACATAATGCTGTCTGTATGTTCATTTGTCCAACATAACCAAGGTATGGCGAAGTGTTCACTGAGCTCGGTGCTGTTTCAGACATGCGATCCCTGGCCAAGGCTGGGTCCAAGTACGGCTTTACAGCCTGCCCCAAAAACGGCAACCTCTTCAAATGGGTAGGTGCACCATGCCTGTTGATCGTTTTGCTGTCGTCATGCGTTCACATGTGTTGTGTGTGATGTGTAATAATAGTCACAGGAAAGGTGTGTTGTGTTGTAATGTGTACGGTCAGTGAGAATGAGGTGTGTTGTGTTGTGTTGTGTTGTGTTTAATGTGCACAGTCAAATAGATTGAGGTGTGTTGTGTAGTGTAGTGTAGTGTTTGATGTGTACAGTCACATAGATTGAGGTGTGTTGTGTAGTGTAGTGTAGTGTAGTGTTTGATGTGTACAGTCACATAGATTGAGGTGTGTTGTGTAGTGTAGTGTAGTGTTTGATGTGTACAGTCACATAGATTGAGGTGTGTTGTGTAGTGTAGTGTAGTGTTTGATGTGTACAGTCACATAGATTGAGGTGTGTTGTGTAGTGTAGTGTAGTGTAGTGTTTGATGTGTACAGTCACATAGATTGAGGTGTGTAGTGTAGTGTAGTGTAGTGTTTGATGTGTACAGTCACATAGATTGAGGTGTGTTGTGTAGTGTAGTGTAGTGTTTGATGTGTACAGTCACATAGATTGAGGTGTGTAGTGTAGTGTTTGATGTGTACAGTCACATAGATTGAGGTGTGTAGTGTAGTGTAGTGTAGTGTTTGATGTGTACAGTCACATAGATTGAGGTGTGTAGTGTAGTGTAGTGTAGTGTTTGATGTGTACAGTCACATAGATTGAGGTGTGTAGTGTAGTGTAGTGTTTGATGTGTACAGTCACATAGATTGAGGTGTGTAGTGTAGTGTTTGATGTGTAGTCACATAGATTGAGGTGTGTTGTGTAGTGTAGTGTAATGTTTGATGTGTACAGTCACATAGATTGAGGTGTGTTGTGTTGTGTAGTGTAGTGTAGTGTTTGATGTGTACAGTCACATAGATTGAGGTGTGTTGTGTAGTGTAGTGTAGTGTTTGATGTGTACAGTCACATAGATTGAGGTGTGTTGTGTAGTGTAGTGTAGTGTAGTGTTTGATGTGTACAGTCACATAGATTGAGGTGTGTTGTGTAGTGTAGTGTAGTGTAGTGTTTGATGTGTACAGTCACATAGATTGAGGTGTGTTGTGTAGTGTAGTGTAGTGTTTGATGTGTACAGTCACATAGATTGAGGTGTGTTGTGTAGTGTAGTGTAGTGTTTGATGTGTACAGTCACATAGATTGAGGTGTGTTGTGTAGTGTAGTGTAGTGTAGTGTTTGATGTGTACAGTCACATAGATTGAGGTGTGTAGTGTAGTGTAGTGTTTGATGTGTACAGTCACATACATTGAGGTGTGTAGTGTAGTGTAGTGTTTGATGTGTACAGTCACATAGATTGAGGTGTGTTGTGTAGTGTCTGTGAAACATGGTGTGATGTGTTTTGAAATGTGAAACATGGTGTGATGTGTTTTGAAATGTGAAACATGGTGTGATGTTATACAGTGCGAAACAGGGCGTGATGTGTTGTGCGATACAATGTGAAACATGGTGTGATGTGTTTTGAAATGTGAAACATGGTGTGATGTGTTTTGAAATGTGAAACATGGTGTGATTTGTTGAGCGATACAATCATGAATGTGAAACATGGTGTCATGTTATACAGTGCGAAACAGGGCGTGATGTGTTGTGTGATACAATGTGAAACATGGTGTGATGTGTTGTGCGATACAATGTGAAACATGGTGTGATGTGTTGTGTGATACAATGTGAAACATGGTGTGATGTGTTGTGCGATACAATGTGAAACATGGTGTGATGTGAAACTGTGAAACATGTTGTGGTGTGTGATGTGATGCAGTGTGAAACAGGGTGTGATGTGATGCGGTGTGAAACATGGTGTGATGTGATACAATGTGATACATGGTGTGATGTGATGTGATACAATGTGATACATGGTGTGATGTGATGTGTTACAGACAGTGAAGCTGCTGGACATCCCAAAGGACTGTAAGCTGGGCAAAGACCTCAAGTCCTACGCTCAGCTGACCAGGAAGGAGGTGCTCACTCACACTTCACCTGTCCACACCAAACTTCACACCTGTCCACACCACACTTCACACCTCTCTAAACACCTGTCCACACCACACTTCACACCTCTCTAAACACCTGTCCACACCACACTTCACACCTCTCTAAACACCTGTCCACACCACACTTCACACCTCTCTAAACACCTGTCCACACCACACTTCACACCTGTCCACACCACACTTCACACCTCTCTAAACACCTGTCCACACCACACTTCACACCTCTCTAAACACCTGTCCACACCACACTTCACACCTCTCTAAACACCTGTCCACACCACAAAACACCTGTCCACACCACACTTCACACCTCTCTCCACATTTTCAGTGTCATGATATATTTTTCAGCATCTCTGTGTAGATGTTAGTCATGTACACAAACACTGATGATATATCAGAACTTCTCAGTAACAGTGTAACTGTGTGGGTGTTAGAGTCACGTTCACACTGTGTTAGTAACAGTGTAACAGTGGATGTCACAGTCATGTTCACACTGTGTTTGTAACAGTGGATGTCACAGTCATGTTCACACTGTGTTAGTAACAGTGTAACAGTGGATATCACAGTCATGTTCACACTGTGTTAGTAACAGTGGATGTCACAGTCATGTTCACACTGTGTTAGTAACAGTGGATGTCACAGTCATGTTCACACTGTGTTAGTAACAGTGTAACAGTGGATGTCACAGTCATGTTCACACTGTGTGTGTAACAGTGGATGTCACAGTCATGTTCACACTGTGTTAGTAACAGTGGATATCACAGTCATGTTCACAGTGTTTGTAACAGTGGATGTCACAGTCATGTTCACACTGTGTCAGTAATACTGGATATCACAGTCATGTTCACACTGTGTCAGTAATACTGGATATCACAGTCATGTTCACACTGTGTCAGTAACAGTGTAACAGTGGATGTCACAGTCATGTTCACACTGTGTGTGTAACAGTGGATGTCACAGTCATGTTCACACTGTGTGTGTAACAGTGGATATCACAGTCATGTTCACACTATGTTTGTAACAGTGTAACAGTGGATGTCACAGTCATGTTCACACTGTGTTAGTAACAGTGGATGTCACAGTCATGTTCACACTGTGTCAGTAACAGTGTAACAGTGGATATCACAGTCATGTTCACACTGTGTCAGTAACAGTGGATGTCACAGTCATGTTCACACTGTGTTAGTAACAGTGTAACAGTGGATATCACAGTCATGTTCACACTGTGTCAGTAACAGTGTAACAGTGGATGTCACAGTCATGTTCACACTGTGTCAGTAACAGTGTAACAGTGGATGTCACAGTCATGTTCACACTGTTTAACTTTGTGAGTGTTACTTTCATGTACACAACATAACTTTGTGTGTTGGAGTCGTGCACACACAATATAACCATGTGAGTGTTAATGACATGTACACACAGTGTAACTGTGTGGTGTTACATTCATTCAGTATCAGTGTAACTGTGTGGGTGTTACATTCATTCAGTAACAGTGTAAGTGTGTGGTGTTACATTCAGTCAGTAACAGTGTAACTGTGGTGTTACATTCAGTCAGTAACAGTGCAACTGTGTGGTGTTACATTCAGTCAGTAACAGTGTAAGTGTGTGGTGTTACATTCAGTCAGTAACAGTGTAACTGTGGTGTTACATTCAGTCAGTAACAGTGTAACTGTGTGGTGTTACATTCAGTCAGTAACAGTGTAAGTGTGTGGTGTTACATTCAGTCAGTAACAGTGTAACTGTGTGGTGTTACATTCAGTCAGTAACAGTGTAAGTGTGTGGTGTTACATTCATTCAGTAACAGTGTAACTGTGTGGGTGTTACATTCATTCAGTAACAGTGTAAGTGTGTGGTGTTACATTCAGTCAGTAACAGTGCAACTGTGTGGTGTTACATTCAGTCAGTAACAGTGTAAGTGTGTGGTGTTACATTCAGTCAGTAACAGTGTAACTGTGGTGTTACATTCAGTCAGTAACAGTGTAAGTGTGTGGTGTTACATTCATTCAGTAACAGTGTAAGTGTGTGGTGTTACATTCATTCAGTAACAGTGTAAGTGTGTGGTGTTACAGGCAGCCATACAGATGGAGATGCAGTTCCCACCTGACTACCCCGTCAGCCCCCCCTTCCTGCGAGTCATCCGGCCCCGCTTCAGGTTCCTCACAGGTGGCCACGCCTCTCCCTGTCTGCCACGCCTCTCCCTGTCTGTCACACCTCTCCCTGTCTGTCACGCCTCTCCCTGTCTGTCACGCCTCTCCCTGTCTGTCACGCCTCTCCCTGTCTGTCACGCCTCTCCCTGTCTGTTACGCCTCTCCCTGTCTGTCTGTGCCACGCCTCTCCCTGTCTGTCTGTGCCACGCCTCTCCCTGTCTGTCACACCTCTCCCTGTCTGTCACACCTCTCTCTGTCACGCCTCTCCCTGTCTGTCTCTGTCACACCTCTCCCTGTCTGTCACACCTCTCCCTGTCTGTCACACCTCTCTCTGTCACGCCTCTCCCTGTCTGTCTCTGTCACGCCTCTCCCTGTCTGTCACACCTCTCCCTGTCTGTCACGCCTCTCCCTGTCTGTCACTCTGTCACGCCTCTCCCTGTCTGTCACGCCTCTCCCTGTCTGCCACGCCTCTCCCTGTCTGTCACACTGTCACGCCTCTCCCTGTCTGTCACGCCTCTCCCTGTCTGTCACACTGTCACGCCTCTCCCTGTCTGTCACACCTCTCCCTGTCTGTCACGCCTCTCCCTGTCTGTCACACTGTCACACCTCTCCCTGTCTGTCACACCTCTCCCTGTCTGTCTCTGTCACACCTCTCCCTGTCTGTCACGCCTCTCCCTGTCTGTCACACTGTCACACCTCTCCCTGTCTGTCACGCCTCTCCCTGTCTGTCACGCCTCTCCCTGTCTGTCTGTGTCACGCCTCTCCCTGTCTGTCACGCCTCTCCCTGTCTGTCTGTGGTCACGCCTCTCCCTGTCTGTCTGTGTCACACCTCTCCCTGTCTGTCTGTGTCACGCCTCTCCCTGTCTGTCACGCCTCTCCCTGTCTGTCACGCCTCTCCCTGTCTGTCTGTGGTCACGCCTCTCCCTGTCTGTCACCTCTCCCTGTCTGTCACACCTCTCCCTGTCTGTCACGCCTCTCCCTGTCTGTCACGCCTCTCCCTGTCTGTCACACCTCTCCCTGTCTGTGGTCACACCTCTCCCTGTCTGTCACACCTCTCCCTGTCTGTCTGTGTCACGCCTCTCCCTGTCTGTCACGCCTCTCCCTGTCTGTCACGCCTCTCCCTGTCTGTCTGTCTGTGGTCACGCCTCTCCCTGTCTGTCACGCCTCTCCCTGTCTGTCACGCCTCTCCCTGTCTGTCTGTGTCACGCCTCTCCCTGTCTGTCTGTCTGTCTGTGGTCACGCCTCTCCCTGTCTGTCTGTCTGTCTGTGGTCACACCTCTCCCTGTCTGTCTGTCTGTGGTCACACCTCTCCCTGTCTGTCTGTCTGTCTGTGGTCACGCCTCTCCCTGTCTGTCTGTCTGTGGTCACGCCTCTCCCTGTCTGTCTGTCTGTGTCACGCCTCTCCCTGTCTGTCTGTCTGTCTGTCTGTGCTGTCACGCCTCTCCCTGTCTGTGCTGTCACGCCTCTCCCTGTCTGTCACACCTCTCCCTGTCTGTCTGTGTCACGCCTCTCCCTGTCTGTGTCACGCCTCTCCCTGTCTGTCACGCCTCTCCCTGTCTGTCTGTCTGTGTCACGCCTCTCCATGTCTGTCACGCCTCTCCCTGTCTGTCACGCCTCTCCCTGTCTGTGTCACGCCTCTCCCTGTCTGTCACACCTCTCCCTGTCTGTCTGGTCACGCCTCTCCCTGTTGTCTGTCTGTGGCCACACCTCTCCCTGTCTGTCTGTCTGTGGTCACGCCTCTCCCTGTTGTCTGTCTGTCTGTGGTCACGCCTCTCCCTGTTGTCTGTCTGTCTGTGGTCACACCTCTCCCTGTCTGTCACGCCTCTCCCTGTCTGTGTCACGCCTCTCCCTGTCTGTCACACCTCTCCCTGTCTGTCTGGTCACGCCTCTCCCTGTTGTCTGTCTGTGGCCACACCTCTCCCTGTCTGTCTGTCTGTGGTCACGCCTCTCCCTGTTGTCTGTCTGTCTGTGGTCACGCCTCTCCCTGTTGTCTGTCTGTCTGTGGTCACACCTCTCCCTGTCTGTCACGCCTCTCCCTGTCTGTGTCACGCCTCTCCCTGTCTGTCACACCTCTCCCTGTCTGTTTGGTCACGCCTCTCCCTGTTGTCTGTCTGTGGCCACACCTCTCCCTGTCTGTCTGTCTGTGGTCACGCCTCTCCCTGTTGTCTGTCTGTCTGTGGCCACACCTCTCCCTGCCTGTCTGTCTGTGGTCACACCTCTCCCTGTCTGTCTGTCTGTCTGTGGTCACGCCTCTCCCTGTTGTCTGTCTGTCTGTGGTCACACCTCTCCCTGTCTGTCTGTCTGTGGTCACACCTCTCCCTGTCTGTCTGTGGTCACACCTCTCCCTGTCTGTCTGTCTGTGGTCACACCTCTCCCTGTCTGTCTGTCTGTCTGTGGTCACACCTCTCCCTGTCTGTCTGTCTGTGGTCACACCTCTCCCTGTCTGTCTGTCTGTGGTCACACCTCTCCCTGTCTGTCTGTCTGTCTGTGTCACGCCTCTCCCTGTCTGTCTGTCTGTGGTCACACCTCTCCCTGTCTGTCTGTCTGTGGTCACGCCTCTCCCTGTCTGTCTGTCTGTGGTCACACCTCTCCCTGTCTGTCTGTGGCCACACCTCTCCCTGTCTGTCTGTCTGTCTGTGGTCACACCTCTCCCTGTCTGTCTGTCTGTGGCCACACCTCTCCCTGTCTGTCTGTCTGTCTGTGTCACGCCTCTCCCTGTCTGTCTGTCTGTGGTCACGCCTCTCCCTGCCTGTCTGTGTCACGCCTCTCCCTGTCTGTCTGTCTGTGGTCACACCTCTCCCTGTCTGTCTGTCTGTGGTCACACCTCTCCCTGTCTGTCTGTCTGTGGTCACGCCTCTCCCTGTCTGTCTGTCTGTGGTCACACCTCTCCCTGTCTGTCTGTCTGTGGCCACACCTCTCCCTGTCTGTCTGTCTGTCTGTGGTCACACCTCTCCCTGTCTGTCTGTCTGTGGCCACACCTCTCCCTGTCTGTCTGTCTGTCTGTGTCACGCCTCTCCCTGTCTGTCTGTCTGTGGTCACGCCTCTCCCTGCCTGTCTGTGTCACGCCTCTCCCTGTCTGTCTGTCTGTGGTCACACCTCTCCCTGTCTGTCTGTCTGTCTGTGGTCACACCTCTCCCTGTCTGTCTGTGGTCACACCTCTCCCTGCCTGTCTGTCTGTGGTCACGCCTCTCCCTGTCTGTGGTCACACCTCTCCCTGTCTGTCTGTCTGTGGTCACACCTCTCCCTGTCTGTCTGTGGTCACACCTCTCCCTGCCTGTCTGTCTGTGGTCACGCCTCTCCCTGCCTGTCTGTGTCACGCCTCTCCCTGCCTGTCTGTGTCACGCCTCTCCCTGTCTGTCTGTCTGTGGTCACGCCTCTCCCTGTCTGTCTGTCTGTGGTCACGCCTCTCCCTATCTGTCTGTCTGTGTCACGCCTCTCCCTGTCTGTCTGTCTGTGGTCACACCTCTCCCTGTCTGTCTGTCTGTCTGTGGTCACACCTCTCCCTGTCTGTCTGTCTGTGGTCACACCTCTCCCTGTCTGTCTGTCTGTGGTCACGCCTCTCCCTGTCTGTCTGTCTGTGGTCACGCCTCTCCCTGTCTGTCTGTGGTCACACCTCTCCCTGTCTGTCTGTCTGTGGTCACGCCTCTCCCTGTCTGTCTGTCTGTGGTCACGCCTCTCCCTGTCTGTCTGTGGTCACACCTCTCCCTGCCTGTCTGTCTGTGGTCACGCCTCTCCCTGTCTGTCTGTGGTCACACCTCTCCCTGTCTGTCTGTCTGTCTGTGGTCACACCTCTCCCTGTCTGTCTGTCTGTGGTCACACCTCTCCCTGCCTGTCTGTCTGTGGTCACGCCTCTCCCTGTCTGTCTGTCTGTGGTCACACCTCTCCCTGTCTGTCTGTCTGTCTGTGGTCACACCTCTCCCTGCCTGTCTGTCTGTGGTCACACCTCTCCCTGTCTGTCTGTCTGTGGTCACACCTCTCCCTGTTGTCTGTCTGTCTGTGGTCACACCTCTCCCTGTCTGTCTGTCTGTCTGTGGTCACACCTCTCCCTGCCTGTCTGTCTGTGGTCACACCTCTCCCTGTCTGTCTGTCTGTGGTCACACCTCTCCCTGTTGTCTGTCTGTCTGTGGTCACACCTCTCCCTGTCTGTCTGTCTGTCTGTGGTCACACCTCTCCCTGCCTGTCTGTCTGTGGTCACGCCTCTCCCTGTCTGTCTGTCTGTGGTCACGCCTCTCCCTGTCTGTCTGTGGTCACACCTCTCCCTGCCTGTCTGTCTGTGGTCACGCCTCTCCCTGTCTGTCTGTCTGTGGTCACGCCTCTCCCTGTCTGTCTGTCTGTCTGTCTGTGGTCACACCTCTCCCTGTCTGTCTGTCTGTCTGTCTGTGGTCACACCTCTCCCTGTCTGTCTGTCTGTCTGTGGTCACACCTCTCCCTGCCTGTCTGTCTGTGGTCACACCTCTCCCTGTCTGTCTGTCTGTGGCCACACCTCTCCCTGTCTGTCTGTCTGTGGCCACACCTCTCCCTGTCTGTCTGTCTGTGGTCACACCTCTCCCTGTCTGTCTGTCTGTGGCCACACCTCTCCCTGCCTGTCTGTCTGTCTGTCTGTGGTCACACCTCTCCCTGCCTGTCTGTCTGTGGTCACACCTCTCCCTGTCTGTCTGTCTGTGGTCACACCTCTCCCTGTCTGTCTGTCTGTGGTCACACCTCTCCCTGTCTGTCTGTCTGTCTGTGGTCACACCTCTCCCTGTCTGTCTGTCTGTCTGTGGTCACACCTCTCCCTGTCTGTCTGTCTGTGGTCACACCTCTCCCTGTCTGTCTGTCTGTCTGTGGTCACACCTCTCCCTGCCTGTCTGTCTGTGGCCACACCTCTCCCTGTCTGTCTGTCTGTCTGTGGTCACACCTCTCCCTGCCTGTCTGTCTGTGGTCACACCTCTCCCTGTCTGTCTGTCTGTCTGTGGTCACACCTCTCCCTGTCTGTCTGTCTGTGGCCACACCTCTCCCTGTCTGTCTGTCACCTCTCCCTGTCTGTCTGTCTGTGGTCACGCCTCTCCCTGTCTGTCTGTCTGTGGTCACGCCTCTCCCTGTTGTCTGTGGTGTGTGTGCGTGTGCAGGGCATATACCTGTTGGAGGCAGTCTCTGTATAGATAGGTACAGTGTGTGTGTGTGTGTGTGTGTGTGTGTGACCATTGGAGCCAGTCTCTGTATAGATATGTACAGTGTGTGTGTGTGACCATTGTAGGCAGTCTCTGTACAGATATGTACACTGTGTGTACAGTGTGTGTGTTGATGTGTGTGTGCAGGGCATGTGACCATTGGAGGCAGTATCTGCATGCAGATGCTGACGAAATCAGGCTGGCAGCCGACCAATGACATAGAGGTGGGTGTTGCATCACAGTGTTGCAATGCGGAGTGTGTCTGATAAGTGCTAAGTATATTTTTGTATTTCTTTCGATCACAATAGATTTCTCTGTGTGAAATTCAGGCTGCTCTCCCCAGGGAGAGTGCATTGCTACACTACAGCGCCACCCTTTTTATTTTTTTTTGTATTTTTTCCCGCGTGCAGTTTTATTAATTCCTATCAAAGGGGATTTTTCTACAGAACTTTTCCAGGAACAACCCTTTTGTTGCCATGGGTTCTTTTACGTGCACTAAGTGCATGCTGCACACGGGACCTTGGTTTATCGTCTCATCCGAATGAGTAGCATCCAGACCACCACTCAAAGTCTAGTGGAGGGGGAGAAAATATCGGCGGCTCAGCCGTGATTCGAACCAGCGCACTCAGATTATCTCGCTTCCTAGGTGGACGCGTTACCTCTAGGCCATCACTCCACTGTAGCAAATAAAATTGTGTGTGTGACGACTGCAGTGTGGAGTAGCTGGCGTTACAGTGGTAAGTGCTGAGTGTAGCTGGCGTTACAGTGGTAAGTGCTGAGTGTAGCTGGCGTTACAGTGGTAAGTGCTGAGTGTAGCTGGCGTTACAGTGGTAAGTGCTGAGTGTAGCTGGCGTTACAGTGGTAAGTGCTGAGTGTAGCTGGCGTTACAGTGGTAAGTGCTGAGTGTAGCAGAAAACAATTCCCAGTGTGACTGTGGCAGTGCTGGATGCTGTATAAATGTAAGTCACCCTGACGGTGCCCACATGATGTCAGTATTTCCTGTTCTCTGTTTTCAGAGTGTTCTGATGCATGTTCGCTGTGAAATTCTCAGCGACCCCAAAGCGGCGTTGGACAGGTTAAAGTGGCGTGTGCCGTACTCGGAGTACGAGGCCAGGAATGCTTTCAACCGTATGGTGCATCGCTACGGCTGGGACAAGTAGTGGCTGGAACCAGTAGTTGGAACCAGTAGTAACTGTTCATCATGTTCTGCCACTGTCATGGTTTCATGTCGAACTGTTCATCTTTTTACCATCGTAATGGTGTCTTGTCTATCTGCTCATCTTTTTACCAGTGTCATGATGTATAACTGTTCATCTTTTCACCACTGTCATGGTGTCATGTCTAACTATCATCTTTTCTGTGACCGGTGAATGACGAGTGGCAGTCACTGATTTGACCGCTGACTCGGTCATCAGCTTTGACACTGTGCCTTGATATCTGTGTTCATGGCAGCAATGTTTGTGTTATGATTTATAGGTGATAGTTCTGGTGGCAAAAGTGTGTGTGTGTGTTTGCATGCGTGTGTGAAGCTGCATGTGAGAATGAACGAAACAGATGAAAAAAAAATTTTTTTTCCTGATGTGGGAAATGGAGAAAACAGCACGTTTTTTTTATATTCAGACCTCAGGGTAACGAGAAATGGAAATCCAAATATTCACAAAAATATCATGGAATAATTGAAGTACTGATGTTCAGACACAATGTGCATGTATAACTACGTACATGTATAAAGCCGTAACGATAGCAGTCATGAAAAAGTACATCCATTCATGCATGCATGTATACATACAGTATACATACAGTATACATGCATGCAATATTCAAACACCCCAGTGGATGCACAATTTATCTTGGAGAACTGATAGATACTTTTGGAAAGTTTAAAAAAATTTTTTTTTAATTTATTATTATTATTATTTATATACAGAGCATTCTATTATACTCCAATCGAGACAGATTATTGTCAGTCACTATTCCTATAGTATAACCTTACGGAACTCAGTTTCTTTGATGCTGTTAGTTGTTGATCAGGGAAAGACAGGTATTATTTAGAGATGTTCTGACACTTGTGTCTGGTGCTGATCGTAATCTATTACATTGTTTTCCATGGCTGTCGGCCCTTGTGGTTAAATTCTGAGCATTCAGATAATTGATTCATGATTTGTAAAGACGCACATATGTCATTCTTTTTGGAAGAAAAATGAGGAAGAAGAGGAGATTGCATGATTCTGTTGCGATTTTCTGATTAAAAAAAAAATGTTGTTATATGCAGTGCAAGGCAATTTAAAGTATGATGGGTTCATGTTGTTACATGCAATGTATTCCAGGTAACCATATGATAGGTTAATGTTATATGCAGTGCAAGCCAGGTAACCATATGATGGGTTGATGTTGTTATATGCAGTGCAAGCCAGGTAACCATATGATAGGTTAATGTTATATGCAGTGCAAGCCAGGTAACCATATGATGGGTTGATGTTACATGCAGTGCAAGCCAGGTAACCATGTGATGGGTTAATGTTATATGCAGTGCATTCCAGGTCACCATATGATGGGTTGATGTTGTTATATGCAGTGCATTCCAGGTAACCATGTGATGGGTTAATGTTGTTACATGCAGTGCATTCCAGGTCACCATATCATGGGTTGATGTTGTTACATGCAGTGTATCCCAGGTAACCATATGATGGGTTAATGTTATATGCAGTGCATTCCAGGTAACCATATGATGGGTTGATGTTGTTATATGCAGTGCATTCCAGGTAACCATATGATGGGTTGATGTTGTTATATGCAGTGCATTCCAGGTCACCATATCATGGGTTGATGTTGTTACATGCAGTGTATCCCAGGTAACCATATGATGGGTTGATGTTGTTATATGCAGTGCAAGCCAGGTAACCATATGATGGGTTGATGTTGTTATATGCAGTGCATTCCAGGTAACCATGTGATGGGTTAATGTTGTTACATGCAGTGCATTCCAGGTAACCATGTGATGGGTTGATGTTGTTACATGCAGTGCAAGCCAGGTAACCATATGATGGGTTGATGTTGTTATATGCAGTGCAAGCCAGGTAACCATATGATGGGTTGATGTTGTTATATGCAGTGCAAGCCAGGTAACCATATGATGGGTTGATGTTACATGCAGTGCATGCCAGGTAACCATGTGATGGGTTAATGTTGTTACATGCAGTGCATTCCAGGTCACCATATCATGGGTTGATGTTGTTACATGCAGTGCATGCCAGTTTACCATATGATGGGTTAATGTTCTATGCAGTGCAAGCCAGTTTACCGTATGATGGGTTAATGTTCCTATGCAGTGCATGCCAGTTTACCATATGATGGGTTAATGTTCTATGCAGTGCAAGCCAGTTTACCGTATGATGGGTTAACCAGTCATGTAGGTAGGGAACAGGCAAAGCATGTTTTGTTTTTTATGACTGTTCTTTTGCATATGTGTGTCTGTGTGGTTGGAAGCGGAGGGGAATCATGTTTTAGATTTTTTAGAATATATTTTTATGCCTGTTCATTCTGGTACTTACATGTGAGTGTGTGCGTGTCATGAAAGATGCCTGTTGATTCTGGTACTTACATGTGAGTGTGTGCGTATGTCATGAAAGATGGCTGTTCATTCTGGTACTTAATGTGAGTGTGTGCGTGTCATGAAAGATGCCTGTTGATTCTGGTACTTAATGTGAGTGTGTGCGTGTCATGAAAGATGGCTGTTGATTCTGGTACTTACATGTGAGTGTGTGCGTGTCATGAAAGATGCCTGTTGATTCTGGTACTTACATGTGAGTGTGTGCGTGTCATGAAAGATGCCTGTTGATTCTGGTACTTACATGTGAGTGTGTGCGTGTCATGAAAGATGCCTGTTCGGTACTTACATGTGAGTGTGTGCGTATGTCGTGAAAGATGCCTGTTGATTCTGGTACTTACATGTGAGTGTGTGCGTGTCATGAAAGATGCCTGTTGATTCTGGTACTTACATGTGAGTGTGTGCGTGTCATGAAAGATGCCTGTTGATTCTGGTACTTACATGTGAGTGTGTGCGTGTCATGAAAGACAGAGAGGAAATGTGGGGTTTTTTTAGGTGGTTTTTTTTTAAGACATTTTTGATGATGTACATTTTCTTGTTTTTTTTTCTAATGTATGCTGTTACGATTATGTGATTATTGATGCATGTGTAAGAGCAGACTCAACGAGTGCCCCTGTGTCAAGTTGACTGTCTCCAAAGAGAAATTCACAACGTGCATTTAAAAGAGAGTATGGGCATCCACACACACATTTTGTACATGTACGTATGCGCTCAACGTAATAAAGAATGTGATGATTATGTAATATTGAATCGTATGTTCACTGAGGTCATTGTGGATGATTGTGTATGGCACAGGCAGTGTGATGTGTGTGAACTGGGAAGAAAAGAATGTGGAGGCTTATTTTGAATATGTACACGTTTATGATCGATCCCCCCTTGTGTCAGTTGATGGGAGAGAATGATTTGTGCTGTGTTATTGTGTTGTTGTTGTGACATTGTGTGTTGTTTTGTGGTGTGGACGATGGTTCATGTTGTATTGTGGTGGTGTTGTTGTGACATTGTGTGTTGTTTTGTGGTGTGGACGATGGTTCATGTTGTATTGTGGTGGTGTTGTTGTGACATTGTGTGTTGTTTTGTGGTGTGGACGATGGTTCATGTTGTATTGTGTGCTGTTTTGTGGTGTGGTTGATGGGTTCATGTTGTATTGTGGTGTTGTTATGACATTGTCTGCCGTTGTTTTGTGGTGTGGACGATGGTTCATGTTGTGTTGTTGTGACATTGTGTGCTGTTTTGTGGTGTGGACGATGGGTTCATGTTGTATTGTGTGCTGTTGTTTTGTGGTGCGGATGAAGGGTTCATGTTGTATTGTGTGCTGTTGTGACACTGTGTGCTGTTTTGTGGTGTGGATGATGGCTTCATGTTGTATTGTGTGCTGTTGTTTTGTGGTGCGGATGAAGGGTTCGTGTTGTATTGTGTGCTGTTGTTTTGTGGTGCGGATGAAGGGTTCATGTTGTATTGTGTGTTGTTGTTTTGTGGTGCGGATAAAGGGTTCATGTTGTATTGTGTTGTTGTTGTGACATTGTGTGTTGTTTTGTGGTGCGGATGAAGGGTTCATGTTGTATTGTTGTTGTGACATTGTGTGTTGTTTTGTGGTGCGGATGAAGGGTTCATGTTGTATTGTTGTTGTGACATTGTGTGTTGTTTTGTGGTGCGGATGAAGGGTTCATGTTGTATTGTTGTTGTGACATTGTGTGTTGTTTTGTGGTGCGGATAAAGGGTTCATGTTGTGTTGTGTGTTGTTGTGACATTGTGTGTTGTTTTGTGGTGCGGATAAAGGGTTCATGTTGTATTGTGTTGTTGTTGTGACATTGTGTGTTGTTTTGTGGTGCGGATAAAGGGTTCATGTTGTATTGTGTTGTTGTTGTGACATTGTGTTGTTTTGTGGTGCGGATAAAGGGTTCATGTTGTATTGTGTTGTTGTTGTGACATTGTGTTGTTTTGTGGTGCGGGTAAAGGGTTCATGTTGTATTGTGTTGTTGTTGTGACATTGTGTTGTTTTGTGGTGCGGATAAAGGGTTCATGTTGTATTGTGTTGTTGTTGTGACATTGTGTGTTGTTGTGACATTGTGTTGTTGTTGTGACATTGTGTTGTTGTTGTGACATTGTGTTGTTGTTGTGACATTGTGTTGTTTTGTGGTGCGGATAAAGGGTTCATGTTGTATAGTGTTGTTGTGACATTGTGTGTTGTTTTGTGGTGCGGATAAAGGGTTCATGTTGTATTGTGTTGTTGTTGTGACATTGTGTGTTGTTTTGTGGTGCGGATAAAGGGTTCATGTTGTATTGTGTTGTTGTGACATTGTGTGTTGTTTTGTGGTGCGGATAAAGGGTTCATGTTGTATTGTTGTTGTTGTGACATTTGTGTGCTGTTTTGTGGTGCGGATGAAGGGTTCATGTTGTATTGTGTGCTGTTGTTTTGTGGTGCGGATAAAGGGTTCATGTTGTATTGTGTGTTGTGACATTGTGTTGTTTTGTGGTGCGGATGAAGGGTTCATGTTGTATTGTGGTGGTGTTGTTGTGACATTGTGTGTTGTTTTGTGGTGTGGACGATGGTTCATGTTGTATTGTGGTGTGGACGATGGTTCATGTTGTATTGTGGTGGTGGTGTTGTGACATTGTGTGTTGTTTTGTGGTGTGGACGATGGTTCATGTTGTATTGTGGTGTGGACGATGGTTCATGTTGTATTGTGGTGTTGTTGTGACATTGTGTGTTGTTTTGTGGTGTGGACGATGGTTCATGTTGTATTGTGGTGGTGGTGTGACATTGTGTGTTGTTTTGTGGTGTGGACGATGGTTCATGTATTGTGTGCTGTTTTGTGGTGTGGACGATGGTTCATGTTGTATTGTGTTGTTGTTGTGACATTGTGTGTTGTTTTGTGGTGTGGACGATGGTTCATGTTGTTGTTGTGACATTGTGTGTTGTTTTGTGGTGTGGACGATGGTTCATGTTGTATTGTGTGCTGTTTTGTGGTGTGGTTGATGGGTTCATGTTGTATTGTGGTGTTGTTATGACATTGTCTGCCGTTGTTTTGTGGTGTGGACGATGGTTCATGTTGTATTGTGTGCTGTTGTTTTGTGGTGCGGATGAAGGGTTCGTGTTGTATTGTGTGCTGTTGTTTTGTGGTGCGGATAAAGGGTTCATGTTGTATTGTGTTGTTGTTGTGACATTGTGTGTTGTTTTGTGGTGCGGATAAAGGGTTCATGTTGTGTTGTTGTTGTGACATTGTGTGTTGTTTTGTGGTGCGGATAAAGGGTTCATGTTGTGTTGTTGTTGTGACATTGTGTTGTTTTGTGGTGCGGATAAAGGGTTCATGTTGTGTTGTTGTTGTGACATTGTGTTGTTTTGTGGTGCGGATAAAGGGTTCATGTTGTGTTGTTGTTGTGACATTGTGTTGTTGTTGTGACATTGTGTTGTTGTTGTGACATTGTGTGGATGATTTCACTGCGACAACAGTGAAGAGAACCTTTGTGTCTTCCCTCTGTCAGCGCTATGTCCATTATTGCTAAATTGACAGATACACAAATATATGATAAAAAGACAGAAAGAACCAAACTCTTCTCTGTAAAGAAAGGAAAGAAAAAGGAAGGAGAGGAAGAGAAAACAAAAAAAAGAAATCTGACCATCAAAAGGGTTAAAAACAGGGGGCAGAACACCAGCAACAAATGTGACCATCAAAAGGGTTAAAAACAGGGGGCAGAACACCAGCAACAAATGTGACCATCAAAAGGGTTAAAAACAGGGCAGAACACCAGCAACAAATGTGACCATCAAAAGGGTTAAAAACAGGGGGCAGAACACCAGCAACATTAACACTAACACACACACACACAAACATCACATCAATACCATCTGAGATTCCTGTTGAACTTTAAACTGTTTTTATTTCATCACTGTTTTTTCTTCTTTTTTTTTTTCTTAATATATATAATTTTTTTTTAAACCACTTTTCAAAATACTGCACAATACATATTGCACATGCACAATAACAAATGGATCATTGACAATTCTCTCGATTCTCTAACTGTACACATATATAATTATATCAGCATGGACATGCTCTGTTCCAAAGTCAACACTTGAAAAAAAAAAAAAAAAAGAATTAAAATATCTACGTACTCCATGCAGTATGAGGGTTACATAACCAGCCAGACAATTGACAGACAAGTTTAACGTGGGAGAAACAATTAAAAAAAGAAAACAAAAACCATCTCCTTCAAAGGGCTGTATCTCCCATTTTCACTCGTATACATGTATGTACAAGTGAGCCGACGTGTGTTACCATTTCCATCCCATCCCACTATGCAGACAAACGTACTCTGTTGTTGTTTTTGGGGGGGGGGGGGGGAGGTAAAAATGTTTCAAGATTTTGAAACAATACAAAATACCTACATACCCTTCCTCCCTCCTCCTGACCTCACCCCCCACCTCCCCTCCAATCATCCACAGCCTCCCCATCACCTCTCTCCCACCAGACACACATACTTTCTAATTAATACTTGCAACATAAAAAAGAACCTTGCACCAGACACACATACTTTCTAATTAATACTTGCAACATAAAAAAGAACCTTGCACCAGACACACATACTTTCTAATTAATACTTGCAACATAAAAAAGACCCTTGCACCAGACACACATACTTTCTAATTAATACTTGCAACATAAAGAACCTTGCACCAGACACACATACTTTCTAATTAATACTTGCAACATAAAAAAGAACCTTGCACCTGACTTGGGATTGCAGAAGAAATAAATAAAACTGTCGACTCAACACTCCACACACACGGAGAAGCAGACTTGTCGACTCCTAACACTCCACACACACGGAGAAGCAGACTTGTCGACTCCTAACACTCCACACACACGGAGAAGCAGACTTGTCGACTCAACACTCCACACACACGGAGAAGCAGACTTGTCGACTCCTCAACACTCCACACACACGGAGAAGCAGACTTGTCGACTCAACACTCCACACACACGGAGAAGCAGACTTGTCGACTCAACACTCCACACACACGGAGAAGCAGACTTGTCGACTCCTAACACTCCACACACACGGAGAAGCAGACTTGTCGACTCAACACTCCACACACACGGAGAAGCAGACTTGTCGACTCAACACTCCACACACACGGAGAAGCAGACTTGTCGACTCCTCAACACTCCACACACACGGAGAAGCAGACTTGTCGACTCAACACTCCACACACACGGAGAAGCAGACTTGTCGACTCAACACTCCACACACACGGAGAAGCAGACTTGTCGACTCGTAACACTCCACACACACGGAGAAGCAGACAAGAGTCAGTGAGTATGCCTTTCCTGTCTTCAGTTCACAGTTTCCATCTCTTTCTCTCTCTCTCTCTCAAAATAAATAACCTCATCAATTCTGTGAGCGTTAACACTGGCCACAGTTTCAAATGCAAGCATCGGAGCGAGTTCATCAAAGGCCAAATGGTGACTTGTTATTTTGAGCCCTTCAAACAATAAAATTAAATCACATGTCTGCACGCACACAGACACAACTGATCAAAGTTCACTTGGTCAACAAACTGTCAATCACATGCACATGTATGCATAAACACACACACACACACAAACACACTTTCAGGTGAAGACAAGCATGCATTGAAAACACACAAACATCCAGTTTCCAAGAACTCCAGACAACAATGCTCTGTTGTCACTCCACAAGAAATCAACGGAATATGAAACTAGGGAAGGGCAATGCGAAACAAACTGCAACAAACAACAAAAAAATAATGAAAACAAGGACCCTTTCACCCTTTCATCAGCTGCTGCTGACAAATATGCTTGAACATGAAGGGATGTCACCTCACTGAGATAAGACGGAGCTTACAGGTCAGGATGTCAGTGAAGGGCTGTCACCTCACTGAGTTCAGACACAGCTTACAGGTCAGGATGTCAGTGAAGGGCTGTCACCTCACTGAGATCAGACACAGCTTACAGGTCAGGATGTCAGTGAAGGGCTGTCACCACACTGAGATCAGACACAGCTTACAGGTCAGGATGTCAGTGAAGGGCTGTCACCACACTGAGACAAGACACAGCTTACAGGTCAGGATGTCAGTGAAGGGCTGTCACCTCACTGAGATCAGACACAGCTTACAGGTCAGGATGTCAGTGAAGGGCTGTCACCTCATTGAAACAAGACACAGCTTACAGGTCAGGATATCAGTGAAGGGCTGTCACCTCACTGAGATCAGACACAGCTTACAGGTCAGGATGTCAGTGAAGGGCTGTCACCTCACTGAGACAAGACACAGCTTACAGGTCAGGATGTCAGTGAAGGGCTGTCACCTCACTGAGATCACACACAGCTTACAGGTCAGGATGTCAGTGAAGGGCTGTCACCTCACTGATTTCAGACACAGCTTACAGGTCAGGATGTCAGTGAAGGGCTGTCACCTCACTGAGATCAGACACAGCTCACAGGTCAGGATGTCAGTGAAGGGCTGTCACCTCACTGAGATCAGACAGAGCTTACAGGTCAGGATGTCAGTGAAGGGCTGTCACCTCACTGAGATCAGACACAGCTTACAGGTCAGGATGTCAGTGAAGGGCTGTCACCACACTGAGACAAGACACAGCTTACAGGTCAGGATGTCAGTGAAGGGCTGTCACCTCACTGAGACCAGACACAGCTTACAGGTCAGGATGTCAGTGAAGGGCTGTCACCTCACTGAGACAAGACACAGCTTACAGGTCAGGATGTCAGTGAAGGGCTGTCACCTCACTGAGATCAGACACAGCTTACAGGTCAGGATGTCAGTTAAGGGCTGTCACCTCACTGAGATCAAGACACAGATTACAGGTCAGGATGTCAGTGAAGGGCTGTCACCACACTGAGATCAGACACAGATTACAGGTCAGGATGTCAGTGAAGGGCTGTCACCACACTGAGATCAGACACAGCTTACAGGTCAGGATGTCAGTGAAGGGCTGTCACCTCACTGAGACAAGACACAGCTTACAGGTCAGGATGTCAGTGAAGGGCTGTCACCTCACTGAGATCAAGACACAGCTTACAGGTCAGGATGTCAGTGAAGGGCTGTCACCACACTGAGATCAGACAGAGCTTACAGGTCAGGATGTCAGTGAAGGGCTGTCACCACACTGAGACAAGACACAGCTTACAGGTCAGGATGTCAGTGAAGGGCTGTCACCTCACTGAGACAAGACACAGCTTACAGGTCAGGATGTCAGTGAAGGGCTGTCACCACACTGAGACAAGACACAGCTTACAGGTCAGGATGTCAGTGAAGGGCTGTCACCTCACTGAGACAAGACACAGCTTACAGGTCAGGATGTCAGTGAAGGGCTGTCACCACAACTAACAGACAAAGCTCACAGGTCAGGATTTCAGTCACCAGTCTGAAACTGGATTCCTTCCTCTGTGAGACTACACAACGTTTGTTCAGCAAAATCAACGACATCACACAAAAGTCAACCTGTGGTTCCCAGCCTTTAAAGCCAACACCACACTGGTTTCTTCCCATCAACAGTCAGCAGTCAAGGACTTAACAGCAGCACCGCTTTGAGCATGTCTGAAGCACTGGAAAATTATCAACAACGGCTAATCTATTTCATACTGAAGTTTGTGCTGAATGAATACAGTTTGTTTTTGCTTGTATAATCTACGGGGAAAAGAACCAACAAGGGAAGCAACCCAATACAGGAATTTGGAATGAAAAAAAAAAAAAGGGAATGGGGGTTAACTGCAAAGTAGGTCATCTTGTAAATAGGTCATTTTGTGAGCTTGATATTTGACCTCTGTCCTTGACAACATTGCTAGTGATTGCACGGGCTCACTTTCTTTATGTATATGTCAAAATTACACATATTAATTGTTGTTCTTAAATGTAAAGCCGATAAATCCTTTCAAACATGTCATTTAAAACAAAAACAGGGAACTGAGGGGTTTTAAGCAATCTATTTTGTAAAATTAAAATGTTTAGGATTGTTAAATCAACACCCCCAAAAAATGTAATCAAGCACAGTTCTGAACACAGGTTCAAACTAATTAAAACAGCAACAAAGTCAACAACAAAAGATGATGACAATCACCACGACGATAAAATAATAATAATAATGATACAGTTTATACAGGTGAGAGCTTCGCTTGCAGTGTGTGTGTGAGTGCACTGCTCTTTACTACAACACACACACACACACACACACACACACACACACACAAGCAAAGATGTTCACATATAAACAAACAGCAATCAAATATCTATCCAAACACAGATAGATAAACAAATGATGAATAAACATACACATCAGTAAAGTCATTTACAAACAAGCAAATAATATCCACCAAAATGAATAAATATAAAAATCAAACTAACAACAACAAAAAACAGATGACATCATAAACATCAATGAAGACATTTACAAATAAGCAAATAATATCCACCAAAATAATAAATATAAAAATCAAACTAAAAACAACAGAAAACAGATGACATCATAAACATCAATGAAGACATTTACAAATTAACAACCAACCAAATATCAACACACACAAAAAAACCAACCACCCCAAAATGACAAAACCATGACGGGAGGCAAACACCCATCTGGAAATGAACAATCTAAACACATGAGACAAACATAAATAAAGACATTACAATACAAATAAGCATATAACATCCACCAAAATAAAATAATAAATACATAAACAGATGACACAAACATCAAAATACCACCAACACACTCCATTCTAAGAATAAAATAAAATAAAATTTAAAAAAAAAGAAAAAAAAAGAAGAAAAACAATTTCTTTTTTTTTTAAATCAAAGAAAATGCTGAAGATGAAAAACACACACTGATGATAACTATACTGTAAATCACAAAAAAAAAACCTGGGAAAATATCACATGATGATCAACGCAGTATAAAAAAAAATAATAAAAAAAATTAAATAAAAAGTGTTATAAAAAATGATAATGTTAATACTACACAATAACACTTTCTTCAGGCAGGAGAAAACAACAGAAAAGCACCACACACACACACACACACACACAAACACACACACCACAGACACGTGCGCGCATCACACCAATACCAAAAGCTAAAGAAAACCACCAAACAAACCTAAAACATCAAATGGAG
Organism: Babylonia areolata; assembly: GCF_041734735.1. Lineage (NCBI taxonomy): Eukaryota > Metazoa > Mollusca > Gastropoda > Neogastropoda > Buccinidae > Babylonia > Babylonia areolata. The sequence continues at coordinate 22,651,513 of NC_134908.1, forward strand.
CACAACAAAGGAAAACCCAGTTCTGTGACCCAAAGATTTGGACAAGACAACAAAACACCACCTAACCTGGCAGTGTAAAGCAGACAACTTTCAAATCTCCAGTCATCACCAACATCTAATTCTTGATGACAACTTTCAAATCTCTAGTCATCACCAACATCTCATTCTAGATGACAACTTTCAAATCTCAAGTCATCACCAACATCTCATTCTTGATGACAACTTTCAAATCTCAAGTCATCACCAACATCTCATTCTTGATGACAACTTTCAAATCTCAAGTCATCACCAACATCTCATTCTAGATGACAATTTTCAAATCTCAAGTCATCACCAAGATCTAATTCTTGATGACAATTTTCAAATCTCCAGTCATCACCAAGATCTAATTCTTGATGACAACTTTCAAATCTCCAGTCATCACCAAGATCTAATTCTTGATGACAACTTTCAAATCTCAAGTCATCACCAACATCTAATTCTTGATGACAACTTTCAAATCTCCAGTCATCACCAACATCTAATTCTTGATGACAACTTTCAAATCTCCAGTCATCACCAAGATCTAATTCTTGATGACAATTTTCAAATCTCCAGTCATCACCAAGATCTAATTCTAGATGACAATTTTCAAATCTCAAGTCATCACCAACATCTAATTCTAGATGACAATTTTCAAATCTCAAGACAACTTTCAAATCTCAAGTCATCACCAACATCTAATTCTAGATGACAACTTTCAAATCTCAAGTCATCACCAACATCTAATTCTAGATGACAACTTTCAAATCTCAAGTCATCACCAAGATCTAATTCTAGATGACAATTTTCAAATCTCAAGACAACTTTCAAATCTCAAGTCATCACCAACATCTAATTCTAAATGACAATTTTCAAATCTCAAGACAACTTTCAAATCTCAAGTCATCACCAACATCTAATTCTAGATGACAATTTTCAAATCTTCAGTCATCACCAAGATCTAATTCTTGATGACAATTTTCAAATCTCTAGTCATCACCAACATCTAATTCTAGATGACAATTTTCAAATCTCAAGACAAATTTCAAATCTCAAGTCATCACCAAGATTTAATTCTAGATGACAATTTTCAAATCTCAAGACAATTTTCAAATCTCAAGTCATCACCAAGATCTAATTCTAGATGACAATTTTCAAATCTCAAGTCATCACCAACATCTAATTCTAGATGACAATTTTCAAATCTCAAGACAACTTTCAAATCTCTAGTCATTACCAAGATCTAATTCTAGATGACAAGTTTCAAATCTTCAGTCATCACCCAGATTTGATTTTAAATTACTCACACACACACACAGCATGGAACACACTGTAAACATCTCTGCCCTGAGATATCCTCCTCCTTGGGTATGAAAATAACACATCAACATAATTCTCTCAAGTCTCAACCCTCCGAAAACCACACACAACACGCCGCCATCAACCGCATCTGATGAAACTATCATGAAAGCCATCATGGCTCAAGTCCATTCTCATAGCTCCGTCTGAACTAAAAATGTCAAAGGTTAAAGATCCCACAGCGATTTACACCCACGGAGGCAGTGAATTAATCATGTGATGGGAATAATTATCTTGTAAAGACACGGTTAACGATTTTTCGTTGTATTTCCATTGCTGTGTTCATCAATGGACGGAACACGAAAGGTGGACAGTTATTTTCTAAATATTCATCAGGAAAAGAAAGACTGCTTCAACATTTTTTTCTTCTTCTTCTGTGTTTCCTCAATGAGAGAAAGGACATAGGTACATATGCATGACAGACAGAAGACATAGGTACATATGTATAACAGACAGAAGACATAGGTACATATGCATAACAGACAGAAGACATAGGTACATATGCATAACAGACAGAAGACATAGGTACATATGCATAACAGACAGACAGAAGACATAGGTACATATGCATGACAGAAGACATAGGTACATATGCATAACAGGCAGAAGACATAGGTACATATGCATAACAGACATAGGTACATATGCATAACAGACATAGGTACATATGCATAACAGACAGAAGACATAGGTACATATGCATAACAGACAGACAGAAGACATAGGTACATATGCATAACAGAAGACATAGGTACATATGCATAACAGACAGAAGACATAGGTACATATGCATAACAAACAGACAGAAGACATAGGTACATATGCATAACAGACAGAAGACATAGGTACATATGCATAACAAACAGACAGAAGACATAGGTACATATGCATAACAGACAGACAGAAGACATAGGTACATATGCATAACAAACAGACAGAAGACATAAGTACATATGCAAGACAGACAGAAGCTTTTAAGAAAAAGTTCAGGTCAGGTCCATTGGAATCACTGCATTCAGACAAATCCATATATGCTACACCACATCTACTAAGCAGATGCCTGACCAGCAGCGTAACCCAATGCGCTTAGTCAGGCCTTCAGAAAATAAATAAATGATAAAAAATAATAGCAAATAAATAAACGATTAAATGAAAATTGAGAGAGAAATAAAAATGAGAAGAAAAACTGTTTGCTTTTATAATGACACGAAAGGAAAGAAAAAACAATTGTTTCCCGTTCTTTATTTGCACAACTGTACTCTTTTCCTGTTAAAAAAGGTACTTTAAAAAGGCTGCATCTTTAACAGGTAAAAAAAAAGAAGTCTTTTGAAGTATCTATATCTTATCCAGTATACTGACTTTTAAAACTTGTTTTTTTAAAGAGGCTCCAACTACTCTGTGCATGCCATTTAAGGTCATGTGGTGACCTAGTCTTTCCTTGTTTTATGTCTGCTTTTTCAATTCATTTCAACAAAACAACAACAGCAGCAATAAACAAACAACAACAACAAAACTGGCTGATTGCACGAACAAATGATGAGAATGACTGAGTGAATTAGGATTTGTTCAGGCTGACTGACTGACTGAATGAATAAATGAATGAAAAACTGACTGTGTCTGACTGAACGAATGAATAAATGAAAGAAAAACTGATTCTGTGACTGACTGAACGAATGAATAAATGAATGAAAAACTGATTCTGTGTCTGACTGAACGAGTGTGACTTAATGAATGAAAAACTGATTCTGTGTCTGACTGAACGAATGAATAAATGAAAGAAAAACTGATTCTGTGTCTGACTGAACGAATGAATAAATGAATGAAAAACTGATTCTGTGTCTGACTGAACGAATGAATAAATGAAAGAAAAACTGATTCTGTGTCTGACTGAACGAATGAATAAATGAATGAAAAACTGATTCTGTGTCTGACTGAACGAATGAATAAATGAATGAAAAACTGATTCTGTGTCTGACTGAACGAGTGACTGGTTAATTACCAAAATGTTAAAAAAAAAAAAAAACACCCAAAAACCAGGAGGTATACAACCATTCCAATACACAAAAACTACAAAATAAAACAGAACAAAAGTAAAACACACGATTCTCCGTCTCTCACAAAGAAAAGCCTGAGTAAAATTTGCATGCTTGACTTTGAAAAAAACACTGACATCCATCCAAGAATGCCAAATAGCTAGAAAACACTGACATTTTTTCAAACAACAAATCTCTGAACCGACATCAACTGTAAACAAGGGTCAAATGTAACAATATTATCAAGTCATCAAAAAACTGCGGAAAAATATACAACGCACTTCCAGATGTTAAGAGATTCAACGTTATGTTATAAATTTATTCACAAGTCTGCCCCTTCCTATCTTTGTGGCTGCCTTCACCTCTACGCTCCATCTCCGTCTCTATGATCTGCTTCGGATCCCCTCTGTTTACGCATACCCAGATTCAAACACTCTGCTGTTGGACGCCGTTCTTTATCTGTCTCTGGACCTTGCATTTGGAATGAACTTCCTCTTTCGCTTCGTTAGGTCTCCACACTCAGCTCTTTCAAGTCTGGCCTAAAAGCCCACCTCTTCACAAGATAGCCTCCCTCCCCTGCCTCTTCCTTGTCTTCAGTTTCTTCAGTTTTAGAGTTACGCATGTGTGTGAATGACTGGTGTGAAAGCGCTTAGATTTGTCTCTGCACAAGATTCAGCGCTATATAAATACCATTATTATTATTATTAACGTAAATGATGCAGCAAACCTTTCTCTTTCTTATGTAAACGCCAAAACATTTTTCTTCTTCTCTGCTCATATCCACAAGTATTTCTCTCCCTTACTCAGTCTCTCTCTCTCTTCCTCTTGCTGTCCATGTCTTTCAAAATATCACTCTGTATTTCCTACTGCTGTACCGCACTTGTTACGCCACCTGTGTGGGACATCTGTGTCTTTCCTGACAAATGATCTACTATTGTATCAACTTCTTTCATCATCTGTGTGTGACTTCTTCTACGTCTTTCCTGACAATTTATCTACTGCTGTATCACACTTGTTTCACCACCAGAGTATCAAGACTTGTAAAAATGTGGAGTGGAGGTTTAGAGGTAAAGCGCCCCAAACAGGACGTGAATGACGTGGACTAGAGTCCCATGTAGGGATCGAGAGTTTCACTTCCCCCTCACCCCCCCTCCCCTCACCCCCCTCCGCACACACTCTATTCCCCCCCTCTCCCTCCCCCCCCCCCCCTCTCCACTTGACTTTGGTGGTCTGGGTGCTAGTCATTCGGATGAGATGACACACCTGAGGCTCCATGTGGAGCACAGACTTGGTGCACGTGAAAAGAACCCACAGCGACAAAAAGGGTCACACCTTGACAAAATTCTGTAGGAAAATAATCCTCTTTGATAGTAGAACAAATCACACTGGCAAGCAAAAAAGGAAAAGAAAAGAAAAAAAAAAAATATATATGGGTGGCATTGTGCTGTGGTGACATGCTCGCCCAGGGGAGAGCAGCCTGGATTACACACAGAGAAATTCTGTTGTGACCCCCCCCCCCCCCCCCCCCCCAACCCCCCCCCCCCCCCCCCCCAAAAAAAAACCAACAAAAAACTGGAACGCTAAACACAGCTGAAATGCTGATCACACAACCTGATTTCAACGCACACAAATTAATCTTTTCACCTGTGGGGGTATTCTATATATATGCACACACATACACACACACACACACACAATCAGTTTCAAATCACTGGACTGTTCTCCAAGACTCCTACACACACACACACACATCATTTAGGGAAAGTAATAATGATTTAAGGCATGAGTGGGGTGGGGTGGGGGAGATACTGGATTTTCGTCTAAAATCACGTATGTGGATAGACGTTAAGTAAAAGAACAAACGAACACATATCATAGTCTCATGTCATCAGACCCTTCTCCAAGTCTCCCTTCTACCACGGTAAAACCCCCTCCTTCCAAACCAGCTGCCTACCTTCCCAGTCTGAAGCAGAAAATCCACTCCCTCCTTTTCCTATTTCATACATCACACTCACTCTACCTTTAGCTGTCTGTCTGTCTATCACACTCACTCTACCTTTAGCTGTCTGTCTGTCTGTCACACTCACTCTACCTTTAGTTGTCTGTCTGTCTATCACACTCACTCTACCTTTAGTTGTCTGTCACACTCACTCTACCTTTAGTTGTCTGTCTGTCTGTCACACTCACTCTACCTTTAGTTGTCTGTCTGTCTGTCACACTCACTCTACCTTTAGTTGTCTGTCTGTCTATCACACTCACTCTACCTTTAGTTGTCTGTCTGTCTATCACACTCACTCTACCTTTAGCTGTCTGTCTGTCTATCACACTCACTCTACCTTTAGTTGTCTGTCTGTCTATCACACTCACTCTACCTTTAGCTGTCTGTCTTTCTCTCTTTATACCCAAAACCTTTTTTCTTTTTCTTTTAACCTGCTTTGCTTTTTTTCTCTCTCCTCAAGGCACACACACACACACACACACATACTCTCAATAACTTACTTTACCTGTCTGCTTGTACTTTCTACGGTGTTGCAGACACATACATACACACTGAGACAGAACTCACATACACACATATCAAATCATGGTGCTTACAACCTCGCTGACCACTAAAACTACACACACACACAAAAAAAAACAACAACAAAAAAAAACACAAAAACACACACACACACACACACAAATGCACACACACACACACACACACACACAAATGCACACACACACACACACACACACACACACACTCATGCACACACACACAAAAACCCTGTAAGTAAGTTCACAAACTCAATTAATTATTCTGTCCACTTGTGCGGTCTACTGTAGACACACACAAACACACTGAGACAGAAATTACACACACTCACACACACACACACACACACACACACACACACACACACACACACACACAATCACTGAATCACGTTGTCTGTCCGCTTGTGTTGTCTGGAGTGTTGCTGACAAACAGATACACACTGAGACACAACACACACTCACACACACACACACACACACACACTGAGACACAACACACACTGAGACACAACACACACTGAGACACAACACACACTGAGACACACACACTGAGACACAACACACACTGAGACACAACACACACTGAGACACACACACTGAGACACAACACACACTGAGACACAACACACACTGAGACACAACACACACTGAGACACAACACACACTGAGACACAACACACACTGAGACACACACACTGAGACACAACACACACTGAGACACAACACACACTGAGACACACACACTGAGACACAACACACACTGAGACACAACACACACTGAGACACACACACTGAGACACAACACACACTGAGACACAACACACACTGAGACACAACACACACTGAGACACAACACACACTGAGACACACACACTGAGACACAACACACACTGAGACACAACACACACTGAGACACAACACACACTGAGACACAACACACACTGAGACACACTGAGACACAACACACACTGAGACACAACACACACTGAGACACACTGAGACACAACACACACTGAGACACAACACACACTGAGACACACTGAGACACAACACACACTGAGACACAACACACACACACACACACTGAGACACAACACACACTGAGACACACACACTGAGACACAACACACACTGAGACACACTGAGACACAACACACACTGAGACACAACACACACTGAGACACAACACACACTGAGACACACACACTGAGACACAACACACACTGAGACACAACACACACTGAGACACAACACACACTGAGACACAACACACACTGAGACACAACACACACTGAGACACAACACACACTGAGACACAACACACACTGAGACACAACACACACTGAGACACAACACACACTGAGACACACTGAGACACAACACACACTGAGACACAACACACACTGAGACACAACACACACTGAGACACACTGAGACACAACACACACTGAGACACAACACACACTGAGACACACTGAGACACAACACACACTGAGACACAACACACACTGAGACACACTGAGACACAACACACACTGAGACACAACACACACACACACACACTGAGACACAACACACACTGAGACACAACACACACTGAGACACAACACACACTGAGACACAACACACACTGAGACACACTGAGACACAACACACACTGAGACACAACACACACACACACACACACACACACTGAGACACAACACACACTGAGACACAACACACACTGAGACACAACACACACTGAGACACAACACACACTGAGACACAACACACACTCACACACACACTGAGACACAACACACACACACACACACTGAGACACAACACACACTGAGACACAACACACACTGAGACACAACACACACACACACACTGAGACACAACACACACTGAGACACAACACACACTGAGACACACACTGAGACACACTGAGACACAACACACACTGAGACACAACACACACTCACACACACACTGAGACACAACACACACTGAGACACAACACACACTGAGACACAACACACACTGAGACACACACACACTGAGACACAACACACACTGAGACACAACACACACTGAGACACAACACACACTGAGACACAACACACACTGAGACACAACACACACTCACACACACACTGAGACACAACACACACACACACACACTGAGACACAACACACACTGAGACACAACACACACACACACACTGAG
>NC_134908.1:22662181-22697181 GCF_041734735.1 Babylonia areolata
CCCTTCGTGTGTATATGCAAGCAGAAGAGCAAATACGCACATTAAAGATCCTGTAATCCATATCAGTGTTCGGTGGGTTATGGAAACAAGAACATACCCAGCATGCACACCCCCAAAAACGGAGTATGGCTGCCTACATGGCGGGGTAAAAACGATCATACATGTAAAAGCCCACATTCAACCTGCCCCCAACAACACACACACACACACGCACAATACACCCCACCTGGCCCCCCGGACAAAACACACACACAAAATCAAGGTCTCCCTCACACACCAAAAAATCCCAATCCCCGACACAACCCCCTACAACCCTTTCATCCATACCTCACTTCTTTCATACACACACACACAGACACACACACACACACACAGACACACACACATACAGACACGCAGACACACTCAGAGACACACACACACACACACACACAAACTCCCCACCCCCAAACACCCCCCCCCCCCCCTCCGCCCCCCCTACATACACACACTCAATCAAGACTCCCCGTCCCCTCTACATACACACACACATACACACACTCAATCAAGACTCCCCGCCCCCAAACAACCCCCCCCCCCCCCCACACCCCTCCCTGCAACACAGACACAGCCACCACACCCACCCCACCTCCCCCCCACCACTCACAAAGTCAAAGTCCCCCTCCATGAAGGTTCGCTGGAAGTGGTGAGGGGGCGTGACCTGCTTCGACGCCTCCTCCTGCAGCCTCCTTGGCGCCACCATCACCCCCGGCTGCGACACCATCGACACCAGACAGGGGCCAGGGGGCGCCACCGGCTGTGACCCTGCGCTGTTGCTGCTGGCAGCGGTGGTGGTGGTGGCGGCTGCGGGTCCGGTTTTGTCAGCGTTAGGGGTTGGGGCGGGGGGTTTGGCAGCGTTGCTCTCCTGCTCCATGCGATCCAGGTGGTCCAGGTAGGACGGGCGGTACTGTTCCTTGCCTCCTGTGGCTGTGCTGTGACCTGCGGGGCCCGTCACGGGGTCAAAAAACAAACAAACCATTTTTTGGGCGGTACTGTTCTTTACCTCATGTGGCTGTGCTGTGACCTGCGGGGCCCGTCACGGGTCAAAAAACAAACAAACCATTTTTTGGGTGGTACTGTTCTTTACCTCCTGTGGCCGGGCTGTGACCTGCGGGGCCCGTCACGGGGTCAAAAAACAAACAAACCATTTTTTGGGCGGTACTGTTCTTTACCTCCTGTGGCCGTGCTGTGACCTGTGGGGGCCCGTCACGGGGTCAAAAAACAAACAAACCATTTTTCAGGCGGTACTGTTCTTTACCTCCTGTGGCCGTGCTGTGACCTGCGGGGCCCGTCACGGGGTCAAAAAACAAACAAACCATTTTTTGGGCGGTACTGTTCTTTACCTCCTGTGGCTCTGCTGTGACCTGCGGGGCCCGTCACGGGGTCAAACAACAAACAAACAATCAAATAAAACAATCAAAGTATGTACTTATATAATGGAAAATGCTAAAAAAAAAAAAATTGATTACCAAAAAAACCACAACAATGGAAGTATGTACTTATAGTCATTCAGATGAGACGATGAACCGAGGTCCCGTGTGCAGCATGCACTTAGCGCATGTAAAAGAACCCACGGCAACAAAAGTGTGGTTCCTGGCAAAATTCTGCAGAAAAATCCACTTCGATAGGAAAAACAAATAAAACTGCATGCAGGAAAAAAAAAAGAAAAAAAGGGTGGGGCTGTAGTGTAGCGACACACTCTCCCTGAGGAGAGCAGCCTGAATTTCACACACAGAAATCTGTTGTGATAAAAAAAAAAAAAGAAAAAAAAGTAAAATGCTAAGAAAATATTTATTTACAAACAAACAACACAAAGAACCCACACAAAAAAGCAAAAAACAATCAAAGTATGTACTTATGTCATGTAAAAATTTTTTTAAATGTTCGTTAAAAACAACAACAAAAACAAACAAAACAGAATTCATGTATTTTTCTTGTTGTTCCATTTCTTTGTTCATGGGCAGCAACTCCCATGTTCACGTGTATGCACACACATAAACATACAAACACACACACACACTGACTGCGATTCCCCACGCACCCTCATACGCACGCACACACACACACAAACACATGTCGATAAAGTACTGCAAATCAATATGTACAGATAAAAAACATCCACACACACACACACACACACACATATATATATATATATATATATATATATATATATATATATATATATATACACATACATATATATATATAGACACACAAACAAACACACATATAAATATATATATATATATATAGATAGATATACACACACACACACATCAGTAAAACGTGCACACACACACACATGCACACACACACACAACCTACGTTTCATGGTGTCATCGTCCTCCTCCTCCTCCTCCTCGTCGTCTGACCCCTGGGTGATGACCATTGACCCTAGCTCTGACCCCACAGTGCTGGACGTACCCCCACTTGTGTCTCTCCCCCCTGGACAAAAAACAACACAAAAAAGCAAAATCAATCAGCCAGGACGAATCACATCCAGCTTTTGGGATTTTCGAGATGCTCCCCTCTGTTCGACGGTACAGAAGTATAAGGACGAAAACCAATCGCTTCGCCAACAGCTTTTTCCCCAAAGCAGTCAACGTCCTGTCTCTCGAACAAATCCAGTGTGATAAATAGAACTGTGCAACCAACCGAAAGATCTAGTCATCAGCCCCATCCACATGTAATATGCAGCTTTTGTTCAAACGTGTGTGTGTGTGTGCGTGCGCGCGCAGTGCGTGCAAGTGTGAGTATGCACAAGTTTTTATATTGATATGCACTTGTATGTATCCTAATTTCTACTGTATCTGTGTTTGTGTGTGATTGTTCGTACCTTGTTATGTACTATCCCCCCCAATATTCCTTGTGACCCCGGTACACTTGGTAATAAAGACATATTCTGTTCTATTCTATTCTATTCTGTTCTATTCTAAACACACACACACACAAAACTGAAATGAAACTTGGCAGCCAAGTTGCTTGTATAACAGAAATAACAAGGAGCAAACAGGAATCAGAAATCCTATACACAACCACTCCCTGTCTCACACCCAATAAACTACAAGATAACACTCTATGCTACAAATGTATTCACAAATCAGCCCCTTCCTATCTCTGTGGCTGCCTTCACCTCTACACTCCATCTCGCTCACTACAATTAGCTTCGGATCCACTCCATTTACGCATACCCAGATTCAAACACTCTGCTGTTGGACACCGTTCTTTCTGTCTCTGGACCTTGCGATTGGAATGAACTTCCTCTTTCGCTTTGTCAGGTCTCCACACTCAGCTCTTTCAAGTCTGGCCTTAAAACCCACCTCTTCCCAAAATAGCCTCCCTTGCCTGCCTCTTCCTTGTCTTCAGTTTCTCCAGTTTTAGAGTTATGCATATGTGTGAATGACTGGTGCGAAAGCGCTTAGATTTGTCTATGCACAAGATTCAGTGCTATATAAATACCATTATTATTATTATTATTATACTAGGAGTTTTAGGGTACATGGTGATGATGATGATGATGGTAATGATGGCAATGATGATGGGTTATGATGATGATGATGATGATAATAACGATGGTAACGATGGCAATGATGATGGGTTACGATGATGATGATGATGATGATGACCATGATGATGATGAAACAAAAGTAAAACATTCATTGCATAACAGAAAAAGTGCAAACATAAATCTGAAATTATATATACAAACACAAATAGAACAGGATTTTTAGGGTGCATGATGATGATGATGAAGATGGCGGTGGCGACAATAACGATGATGATGGTGGGGGTGACGATGATGATGATGATAATGATGGCGGTGATGGTGACGATGATGATGAAGATTGGTGGTGATGATGATGATGATGATGATGATGATGATAATGTTGATGGCAGTGATGATGGCGATGATGATGAAGATTGGTGGTGATGATGATGATGGCGATGATGATGAAGATTGGTGGTGATGATGATGATGGCGATGATGATGAAGATGATGCAGATCAAAAAGACGACGACGACGATGATGACAGTGGTGATGATGATGATGGTGATAATGACGATGATGACGACAAAACAAAGTTGTTGGTACAACGGAAGACTGACCATCATTCTGTGACTTCATCGTTCCGTCCGCTTCGTCCTTCTTCACCATCGTGCCGGACTTCACCACGTCCTCCATCTGCTGAAACACACACACACACACACACACACACACACATACACACACAAAACCACACGCACATACACACACACATACACACACACACACACATACACACACACACACACACATACATATACACATACATATATACACACACACACATACACACATACACACACACACATACACACACACATACACACACACACACATACACACACACATACACACACACACACATACACACACACACACACATACACACACACAAAACCACACGCACATACACACACACACATGCACACGCACATACACACACACATACACACACACACACACACACACATACACACACACACATACATATACACATACATACACACACACACACACACACATACACACACACATACACACACACACACATACACACACACACACACACGACAGTTCATCTAAATTAGAATTTTACAAGAACACTGTGACAAATTATAAAATTGAACCGTATTTAAAGAATACAGCAAATACACAACACAGGAAAGCACTGACCATGTTACGAATCAGCACCCATGACTTACAAATCGAACAGGGAAGATATAAAAATACACTGAAAGAACAAAGACTGTGTGATACTTGTAACAGTTTAGAAGATGAGATTCACCTTTTAGACAATTGTGTAAAGTACAATACTTACAGACACAGATTCCTAATCGATATATGTCGTCCAAATGCAAAGCCTAGTGAATTGATCCTTCTAACAGAAATACAGCCAAGGCTGGCGAAATTTGTTCATGAATGTTTCTCTTCTTAATATGCTCATGTTTATGTTTCATTGTGTCTTATAAACTTTAAGGTTTTATGACAATAAAAAGTATTCTATTCTATTCTATTCACACACATCCATCCCAATGTACACATCCATTCTTACTGTTACTTTCAGTTTCTCAAGGAGACACAACTGCGTTCAGACAAATCCATTGTTGTTCGTGTGTGTCTGGTGGGGTGCTTGTGGGTACATGTTAACGTGCGTGAAAAAGGAACGTTTTCTTCTTCTTCTTCTGCATTTGTGGGGTGCAACTCCCACGTTCACTCGTATATACGCGAGTGGGCTTTTACATTATGACCGTTTTTAACCCGCCATGTAGGCAGCCATACTCCGCTTTCGGGGGTGCGCAAGCTGGGTATGTTCTTGTTTCCATAACCCACCGAACGCTGACATGGATTACAGGATCTTTAACGTGCGTATTTGATCTTCTGCTTGCGTATACACACGAAGGGGGTTCAGGCACTAGCAGGTCTGCACATATGTTGACCTGGGAGATCGTAAAAATCTCCACCCTTTACCCACCAGGCGCAGTTGCCTCGGTGGTTTTTCAACTGGAAATTAACAAACAATGAGGCCAGGAGATGAAATGATTATCAAATATAAAGAGTGGTAACTCATTCAGTCTTGAATAAAAGCTAATTTGTGTTTGCACATTTCTTCTGTCTTTGCTGCTGTGTGCACATGTCAAATGATTGGTATAAGGACAGGCCCGGCGTTTCCTCTCTGAGGAAGTGTCTGGGTTTGTTCCAATGCACCTTTTATTTACCTGTGTGCTAGCTGAATCGGTAGCGTAAGCAGCACTGACTTGAAGTTGTGTACCTTGTGAATGGAGAGAGTTACCACTCTTTACTATTTGTTAATCATTTCATCTTCTGGCTACCATCATTGTTGTCTTTTTTTCTTTTTTTATTTTATTATTATTATTATTATTATTCTTATTACTACTACTTTTTTTTAAATTATTATTTATTTATTTAACTATCTATTTATTTATTTATGTACGCTTATAGTTTACTTCATCAAGTTTTTGCGCCTTATACATATTATTAGTAGTAGTAGTAGTTATTTTTTTTATGTATTTATCTATTATTTATTCACCCTTTTTTTTTCTCAAGGCCTGACAAAGCGCGTTGGGTTACGCTGCTGGTCAGGCATCTGCTTGGCAGATGTGGTGTAGCGTATATGGATTTATCTGAACACAGTGACGCCTCCTTGAGCTACTGAAACTGAAACTGAAATCTCGTGGCCTCACTGTTTGTTAACACCCTATCATCACCATCAGCGGGGTGACCCAAGTGAAGACTCACCATGTCGTTACAGGATGACAGGACCTGGCCTCACTGTTTGTGAACACCCTATCATCACCATCAGGGGGGGGGTGACCCAAGGGAAGACTCACCATGTCGTTACAGGATGACAGGACCTGGCCTCACTGTTAACACCCTATCATCACCATCAGGGGGGTGACCCAAGGGAAGACTCACCATGTCGTTACAGGATGACAGGACCTGGCCTCACTGTTAACACCCTATCATCACCATCAGGGGGGGGTGACCCAAGGGAAGACTCACCATGTCGTTACAGGATGACAGGACCTGGCCTCACTGTTAACACCCTATCATCACCATCAGGGGGGGGTGACCCAAGGGAAGACTCACCATGTCGTTACAGGATGACAGGACCTGGCCTCACTGTTAACACCCTATCATCACCATCAGGGGGGTGACCCAAGGGAAGACTCACCATGTCGTTACAGGACGACAGGACCTGGGTTTGGATCTCGTGGATCTCCTTGGCTTCACGGATCATCTCCTTCAGCAGGTCGCACCCCTTGTCCGCACTGGTGATGAAGTCATGCTGCACACACACACACACACACATATACATGCATGCACATGTATGCACGCACACACACAAACGCACACAAAACAACAACTCTTGCCTGTGTCTGTCTGTCTCTAACTCACACTCACACACACAATTATTCTAAAACTACTGTCTGTCTGTCTGTCTGTAACTCACACACACACACACAATTATTCTAAAATTACTGTCTGTCTGTCTGTCTGTCTCTCCAACAAACACACATGCATACGCACACACAATTATCTAGAAAATGTTCAGTCTGTCTGTCTGTCTCTCACACACACTCACACACAATTATCTTAAAACCACTACGTCTGTCTGTCTATGTCTCCAACACACACACACATTTACGCACACACAATAATTAAAACAAAATGCCCCGTCTGTCTGTCTCTCTGTCACTCTCTACCTCTCTTCTTGCAAACACACACACACACAATTACCTTAAAACTGCTACCTATGTCTGTCTGCCTATTTGTCTCTCTAACACACACACGCACACACACGCACACACACACACACACACGCACACACCCAAACATACCTCCAATAAATCCTCAGCAGTCGCTCGATTTTCAGGATTTTTGACGAGGCACTTGGACACAAAATCAATAAATTCCGACGACCATTTGTCAGGTTGTCGAAAGGATGGCGGAGGTTTTGTAGGAATCATGAAGATCGCCTGAAAGTGAAAAGGACAAAGTTAAATTCCGACGACCATTTGTCCGGTTGTCGAAAGGATGGCAGAGGTTTTGTAGGAATCATGAAGATGGCCTGAAAGTGAAAGGGACAAAGTTACAAACTGCGGGTAAACATATCTTGTTTTTTTGTGTTGAGCTTTGTTTTTGTTTTTTGTTTTGTTTGTTTGCTACATCATCATCTGCACCGTTTCAGGAGCATTACTCCCACACCACTCATTCCGAATCCCCCCCGCCCCTTCCTAAATACACGGCCACACCTGGGTTCATCCGTCACAGTCCCAGCACCAACAGTTCACAGGGAACCATCGATGTTAGGTCGCCAGGAGGCCACACACCAGAGGAGACCCTGCACTGCTGCTGAGTCACTTTGGTGGTGTTCAGTGGTGCCTGTTCCGAGTTAATGTACTTAGGACACCACCTACTAAGCCCCCTACTGACAACAATAATGGCTTAGTCGCAGAGCCAGACTGAAAGAGTGTCTCCCCCGGAGTAGACACCGCCTCAATGTCCCTCCAACAGTCCCCTGTGAATCCGCCAACATGCATGCAAACATATCTTGTTGTTGTTGTTTTTTTTTGGGGGGGGGCGGGGGGGGCTGTTGTTTTTTTGCTACCCCATCAACTGCACCATTTCAGTGGCGTTACTCCCACACTGTTCAATCCTAATTCCCCATACACAGCCACCCCTGGGGTCATCTATCGCAGAACAAGCGTTGGCAGTCTGGAGCTATCGAATGTTAGATCGCCAAGCAGCCACACACTGGAGGAGACCCTGCACTGCTGGTGAGTCACTCTGACGGTGTTTGTTAGTGTCCTTCCAATTTAAGCCCATTCATAGCACACACACTGTGACACACATCTGGACTCAAGAGCTTGGCTGAAGTAAAACTGGCCTCATTTACTGAATAAGACCTGTCAAAAACAAAAACAAAAAAAGCATTGTACTGCATTGCGTTGTATTGTATTGCATTGTACTGTACTGTATTGTATTGTACTGCATTGCACTGCGTTGCATTGCATTGTATTCTTCAGTATTGTATTGCATTGCATTGCATTGCATTGCATTGTATTGCATTGCAGATACAACAAAAACAACAGTAAACCAAAACTTGTAACCAGCAGAGACAACAAAAACAGTAAACCAAAACATAATCAGCAGAGACAACAACAACAACAAAAACAGTAAACCAAAACATAATCAGCAGAGACAACAACAACAACAAAAACAGTAAACCAAAACATAACCAGCAGAGACAAAAACAACAGTAAACCAAAACTCGTAACCAAAACAAAAACAAAAACAAAAAACCCTGACACTGAACCAAAACATGTAACCAGTACAGACGACAACAAAAACGAATGTAAACCAAAACACATAACGATAACAACCAACACACACACACACCCTCATTGGATGAATGTCACCGTACGGGGGTTTTCCTTCCGCCATTTCCAAAGCCGTGATTCCTGGAAAAAAAAAAAAAAAAATTAATGATGGTAGGTGCTATGTAAGTATCTATATCATCATTCACTCAACCTCAACCCAACCAGAAAAGTGAAAGTGAAATAAAGTGAAAGTGAAAGTGAAACAAAGTGAAAGTGAAACAAAATGAAAGTGAAAGTGAAAGTGAAATAAAATGAAAGTGAAAGTGGAAACTGACCCAGACTCCAGATGTCAGCCACGCAGTCGTAGCCGATCTCCTGAATCACTTCCGGCGCCATCCAGTACGGGGTGCCAATCACCGTGTTACGCTTCGCCATCGTGTCCTGGTGACATGCGACACGTCTGGTGTGGCCACTTTGCGTTGTGTTGTTGTTGTTGTGTTTCTATTCCTTTTGCCATCATGTTTTGGAGACAGGCACTTTTTTTTTGTGCTGTGATTTTGTGTTGTGAGGAGTTGTGTTGTATAGCTGTTGTTTTGTTGTCTAGTGTTGTGACTTTGCATTGTTTTGTTTTGTGTTGAGTTGCAAGGAGTTGTGCAGTTGTTGCGTTGTGTTGCAACTTTCGTGTCCTCTTGTATGGAGTTTGTAATGTGTTCTTGTTGTTGTGTTGTTTTTTTGCCAATGTGTTCTGGAGACAAACACATTCTGGTGTTGAGTAGTGTTTTGTTGTATGATATCATGTTGTATTCAGGTTGCATTGTAATGCGCTGTGATGGATTGTACTTGTAGTTTTTTTTTGTATTGTGCTGTGCTGTGTTGTTTTGTATTCATGTCACAACAGACTGCAACACCTACACACCCAACTCCCCACAAATCCCCACCCCCATGCACGCCCACACCCACACGCACACACTCACAGTAAGGTCTCCAGCCACCCCAAAGTCAGTACCAGTATCAGTATCAGTAGCTCAAGGAGGCGTCACTGCATTCAGACAAATCCATATACGCCACACCACATCTAGCCAAGCAGATGCCTGACCAGCAGCGCAACCCAATGTGCTTAGTCAGGTTGTTGCTAAGCAGAATGTTTCAACACACACACATCACCCCCCCCTGCCATACACACATGTATGTCCCCCCCCGCCCCTCCACTCACACACCACCCCACATGCACACACAGTGACCCACCTATTCACACACATCAATCCACACCCTCCCACTCACACACACTCACACTAAGCTGTCCAGCCACTCAGAAGTCAAGCAGTTTGGTGTGATCCTCGTTGTTGAGCAAAATGCTTCCACACACAACCCCTACACCTTGCCCCCCACACACACATCCCCTCCCCCGCTCCAAACCCCCCTCCCACACCCACACACACTCATGGTAATCTGTCCTGCCACTCCAAAGTCAGGCAATTTGGTGTGACTATCATCACTGAGCGGAATGTTGCCACACACACACACACATACACACACACACACAACACACACACACACACACACAACACAACACACACACAACACACACACACAACACACACACACACACACCATCCCACACCCCACCTCCCCTGCCGCACCCCCCCCATCCCCCCCACACTCACACTAAGCTCTGCAGCCAACCCAAAGTCCGCCAGTTTGGCGTGACCATCACTGTTGAACAGAATGCTGCCACACATGTATACACCATCCTACACTTGGCTTCCACCCACACACTCCACACATTTCACACACACACACCACACACACACACACACACACACACATATACCCACCTACTCACACCCACCCATCCCATCTACCCCAAAACACACACACACATACACACACACACACTCACTCAGCTACCCACCCACTCACACACACACACCAACCAACCTTCTCCCACACACACACTCCCTTAACACACCACACACCACCCCACACCTTCCACCCACCCACCCACTCACAGTAAACTGCCCAGTGACCCTACAGGCAGCCAGATGGTGTGACCCTCGTTGTAAAGCAAAATGTTTCCACACACACAAACCACACACCACCCTGCAACTTGCCTTCCACACACGTCACCCCCCCAGCCCCCCCCCCCCCTCCCCAACACACACAAACCCACACCCCCACACACTCACAGTAAGCTGCCCAGCGACACCAAAGTCGGCCAGCTTGGCGTGACCCTCGTTGTTGAGCAGAATGTTGCCGGCCTTGATGTCACGGTGAATCTTTCGGCGAGAGTGGAGGTATTCCAGCCCCTTCAGCGTGTAGTACAGGATCGTGGCGATTTCTCTCTCCGTCAGCTGTTCACACACACACACACGCACACACACACACATGTGCACACACACAAAATAACAATAGAGAACACAAAAAAAAAGAAATCCATACATATATCTATCTACCACAAAGGAAAGAAGCTGAGAAATAAAATCACATATCCGTCTCATACCTTCCCCTCCTGTACTACATGAATGTGTCCATGTCTTGTTCTGTCAGCTGTACACACAAAAAAAGTAGAAAAAAAAAGAAAAAAAGTAAAAAAAAGATTTATACATAGATCTACACAACCAATGGGAATAAGATGATATAAAAAAAAAATTCATGTCCATGTCATACCTACCCGACCATAGTAAATGATTGTAGTGATTTCTCACTCTGTCAGCTTTGCGATAAAAAGGAAATTTTCTTCCTAAAATTACGTTTATCTAACATACTTACCGTGACCCACTAGTGCAGACTCCGGCAGGGGCCTGACATTCCTGTCCTGTGCAAACTACCCGCCTATGTGGAGAAAACGAAAGTAGCTACGGCCGATAACCTCCTGGAAGTAGGTTACCTCCCCTGTGTATCCCTGAGTAGCGCCCTCTTTTTATAAAAAAAATATTTCATGTCCGTCTCATACCAACCCGACCATAGTAAATGATTGCAGCGATTTCTCACTCTGCCAGCTTTGCGATAAAAACAGAAAAAATCTATATACATACATACCTATAAATACAAAGGATCACACAGCTCTCACTATGCTGCTGGCCCTCCTGTAAGCTTAACCCTTTCACCGCCGGTCAATTTAGAGTTCAAAATTCCCTTGTGGTATAAACACAGAAAAGACAGTAGCCAAGAATAGCTGGGGATTCCCCGTGCGATGTATAGAAAATATGGCCTGTCCTACCACCGAACATTAAGAGCAGTAGGCTCATGGAGAACAGACCAATGAACGGTCTCGGTTCTCTACCCTGCCTGTGCATAAATGCAAGCTTGGCGGTGAAAGGGTTAAACGTCAATCTGTGATGAAAGCTCAGTCGGGCCTCACCCGGACACTAGACGAGTTTCATTTTCTCAAGGAGGCGTCACTGCATTCAGACAAATCCATACACGCTACACCCCATCTGCTAGGCAGATGCCTGACAGCATAATAACCCAAAGTGATTTGTTAGGATTTGAGCACTTGCATGGACGGGCGCAATAGCCGAGTGGTTAAAGCGTTGGACTGTCAATCTGAGGGTCCCGGGTTCGAATCATGGTGACGGCGCCTGGTGGGTAAAGGGTGGAGATTTTTACGATCTCCCAGGTCAACATATGTGCAGACCTGCTAGTGCCTGAACCCTCTTCATGTGTATATGCAAGCAGAAGATCAAATACGCATGTCAGCGTTCGGTGGGTTATGGAAACAAGAACATACCCAGCATGCACACCCCCAAAAGCGGAGTATGGCTGCCTATATGGTGGGGTAAAAACGGTCATACACGTAAAAACCCACTCATGTACATGCAAGTGAACGTGGGAGTTGCAGCCCACGAACGCAGAAGAAGAAGAAGAGCGCTTGCATGAACAGCTGTGTACCTATGTGGGTGGATTATTTTTCCCACAGAATTTTGCCAGAGGACAACACTCTTGTTGCCGTGGGGTCTTTTACAGTGCACCAAGCACGTGCTGCACACGGGACCTCAGTTTTTTGTCTCATCCATAAGACAAGACGCTCAGTTTGATCTTCCAGCCAAACTTGGGAGAAGGGGTGAGAGAAGGAGTCTTCTTCTTCTCCTTCATCAGATGGACACCCCAGTCCCCGCGATGAAGACAGCTGTACGCTGCAGGTCCTCCACACAGCTGTAGAACTCCCGGGTCACTGGAGTTGGGTCAGGCCAGTACCTCTTCCTCAGCACCTCACGGAGGGGGCAGGACTGCAGCAGGTGATGTGATGTCTGGCTGTCAGTCCCACAGGGGCACTGTGCTGGGTGGGGCCAGTACCTCTTCCTCAGCACCTCATGGAGGGGGCAGGACTGCAGCAGGTGATGTGATGTCTGGCTGTCAGTCCCACAGGGGCACTGTGCTGAGTGACCAATGCAGGGTTTAGTGTGTAAGTGGTGGTTCAGGCGGTTGTGGCCTGACCTGATTCTGACCACTGACACCCATTCCCGCCTTGTCAGCAGGTAGAAGGGGTCTGTCCTTCTGGTGGTGTGGATGCTGTTACAGAGCAGGATTCGAACCCGCACACTCACAGGCACTGTATTGGCTGACGAGTGTCTTAACCACTGTGCCACCTTGTAGTAGGGGTCTGTCATCTACTTCCGGGACGTTACTGGCCGTAGCTACTTTTGTTTTCTCCACATAGGCGGATAGTAGTTTGCACAGGACAGGAATGTCAGACCCCTGCCGGAGTCTGCACTAGTGGGTCACGGTGAAGTATGTGTAAGATGCTGTGATAGAGCAGGATTCAAGCCCACACACTCACAGGCACTGTATTGGCTGATGAGTGTCTTAACTCACTCCGGACCATGGAACGCTATAGCATTCCTGACGTAAGGTAGCGTTCCGGACGACAATTACAATTTTTCCATTATTTCCTCATGGGGTAGCATAAAAATCGCAGCTACATCGGGCATTGCGAACGTGTCAAGGGTCAAATGGAAAGTTTCTTCATGAGATTTCGTAACAACACACTCCACAGCGAGCCAGCGAGTTCAGGACCCCACACGACAAGCTAATCTGCATACATATCGAAAATGGCATCGCAGGCGATACAAGTGAAAATTTTTTGGAGCAAATCAGATCACAACAGCGGCTTTTACCACTGCTGAAGTGACTGAAATGCTTCAAACAGAAGGTTTCGACATCGACGAGGATGATGAAGACGTTGAATAAAGTATCTGTAGTGAAGAAAGCTATGATCAAGTAGGTACTGATAGTGACTCAGCTTATGAGAGCAGTGAAGAGGGAGGGGGGTGGGCATTCACACGACGTGAGGAGAGGGGTCAGTGGGTCAAGTACAGTAAGTTTCATTCAGTTACTTTATGTTTTGTATTTTTTGTGATTTTTTCCCCTAACCCTAACAAATGGGTTGTCTGCAGGGAAAACCAGGGGAGAGAACCAGGCGTCCGGAGTGAGTTAACCACCGTGCCACCTTGCTCCGTGATCTTCTTCTTCTTCTGCGTTCACTCGTATGCACACGAGTGGGCTTTTACTTGTATGACCGTTTTTACCCCGCCATGTAGGCAGCCATACTCCGTTTTTGGGGGGGTGCATGCTGGGTATGTTCTTGTTTCCATAACCCACCGAACGCTGACATGGATTACAGGATTTTTAACGTGCGTACTTGATTTTCTGCTTGCGTATACACATGAAGGGGGTTCAGGCACTAGCAGGTTTGCACATATGCTGACCTGGGAGATCGGAAAAATCTCCACCCTTTACCCACCAGGCACTGTCACCGTGATTCGAACCCGGGACCCTGAGATTGACAGTCCAACAATTTAACCACTCGGCTATTGCGCCCGTCGCAACCTCCACCCGATCCGAACTTTGGTCTGAACTAAAGACCAAAGCTGTTATGGCCAGGTCCAGGGCTTGCTCCGTGATCAACTCACCGTCTTGTTCCTCTGCCTCATGATGTCGGACACAGAGCCAGCTCCACAGTACTCCATGACGATCTGTGGGACACACACACACACAGCACCAATACACATCAAGTCCCATCCAGTTCACACACACACAGCACCAATACACATCAAGTCCCAGCCAGTTCACACACACACAGCATCAATACACATCAAGTCCCATCCAGTTCACACACACACAGCACCAATACACATCAAGTCCATCCAGTTCACACACACACAGCACCAATACACATCATGTCCCGTCCAGTTCACACACACACAGCACCAATACACATCATGTCCCGGCCAGTTCACACACACACAGCACCAATGCACATCAAGTCCCAGCCAGTTCACACACACACAGCACCAATACACATCAAGTCCAGCCAGTCCACACACACACAGCACCAATACACATCAAGTCCCAGCCAGTTCTCACACATACAGCACCAATACACATCAAGTCCCATCCAGTTCACACACACACAGCACCAATACACATCAAGTCCCAGCCAGTTCACACACACACAGCATCAATACACATCAAGTCCCATCCAGTTCACACACACACAGCACCAATACACATCAAGTCCCATCCAGTTCACACACACACAGCACCAATACACATCAAGTCCCATCCAGTTCACACACACACAGCACCAATACACATCAAGTCCCAGCCAGTTCACACACACACAGCACCAATACACATCAAGTCCATCCAGTTCACACACACACAGCACCAATACACATCAAGTCCATCCAGTTCACACACACACAGCACCAATACACATCAAGTCCATCCAGTTCACACACACACAGCACCAATACACATCAAGTCCATCCAGTTCACACACACACAGCACCAATACACATCAAGTCCCATCCAGTTCACACACACACAGCACCAATACACATCAAGTCCCAGCCAGTTCACACACACACAGCACCAATACACATCAAGTCCATCCAGTTCACACACACACAGCACCAATACACATCAAGTCCATCCAGTTCACACACACACAGCACCAATACACATCAAGTCCATCCAGTTCACACACACACAGCACCAATACACATCAAGTCCCAGTTCACACACACACAGCACCAATACACATCAAGTCCCAGTTCACACACACACAGCACCAATACACATCAAGCCAAGCCAGTTCTCTACTGTCCCTACCTTCTGTTTAGCATACCCACCATTAAAACGCCTTGCCCGTCTTGAATAAAAAAGTTCATTTGTGTTTGCACATATCTTCTATCATTACTGCTGTGTGCATATGTCAGATGATTGGTGTCTAAGGACAAGCCTGGAGCTGTCTCTTTTGTTTGCGGAAGTATCTGGGTTTGTTCCAATGTACCTTCATAACTTACATGTGTGCTAGCTGAATAGGTAGCATGCGGAGTGATGGCCTAGAGGTAACGCATCCACCTAGCGAGAGAATCTGAGAGTGCTGGTTCGAATCACGGCTCAGCCGCTGATATTTTCTCCCCCTCCACTAGACCTTGAGTGGTGGTCTTGATGCTAGTCATTCGGATGAGACGATAAACCGAGGTCCCATGTGCAGCATGCACTTAGCACACGTAAAAGAACCCACGAAAACAAAAGGGTTGTTCCTGGCAAAATTCTGTAGAAAAATCCACTTCGATAGATAAAACAAATAAAAACTGCACTCAAGAAAAAAAAAAAAGGGTGGCGCTCTAGTGTAGCGATGTGCTCTCCCTAGGGAGAGCAACCTGAATTTCACAGAGAAATGTGTTGTGACAAAAAGAGAAATACAATACAACACAATACAATACAATCCAATACAACACAAGCAGCATGGACCTGAAGTTGTGTCCCCTATGTGTGGAGAGAGTTACCACCCTTTATTGTTTGACCAGCAGAGCTGACTTTTTTTTCGTGAAGAGGAGTTGTGCAGTCCCTTCCCCACTCTCTTGCCTACCGACGCTCACAGTCCCACAGGTGCAGATACTGCCACATGTAGGACGGCGTCGGCAGGTGCAAGTTTTTTCTTCGGAGCTCCGTCACCTAGGGGGACTTCCAGCCAAGGATAAGAGCTCCTCCTGCCCTTTGGTCATCCTCTTCCGCCTTCACAGCCGTTGGGAAAGGTTTCCTCCTCCGCCTGGACTGTCGTTGGGAGACTTCACATGCGGCAGGTAGTACTGGGTTACATGGTACCAGTAGCAAGGGCTAAGCCCCTGACCTGACTCTTAATGAACCTACACTCCCACCCCAACCCCCTCACTCACCCAGAGGTCCGTGTTCTTGAAGTAGCTGCCATAGTACTTGACTATGAAGCTGCTGTCGCACTGCTGCATAATGGAGATCTCCTTGATGATCTCCTGGAGGTCAGTGTCCACGGGCACCTGTTTGATGGCAAGCACCTGCCCCGTCTCCTTGTGCAGCGACTTGAACACGCTGCCATATGACCTGTTTGGGGGGAATAATAATGATTCTTCTTCTTTTTCTTCTTTGTTCACTAACATGTGCACAAGTGGGCTTTTATGTGCATGATTTACCCCGTCATATAGGCAGCCATACTCCGTTTTTGGGGGGTAAACACGCTGCCGTATGACCTGTCCATAGGGAGGTGCCAGGGAGGGTGTGTGTGTGACATTATCATCGTTATTATTCAGTTCAATCCTTGTGCAGTGACTTGAACATGCTGCTGTACGATCTGTTGGAGGGAGGGAGGGGTGTGTGTGTGTGTGTGTGTGTGTGTGTGTGTGTGTGTGTGTGTGTGTGTGTGTGTGTGTGTGTCTACATGTGTGTGTGTATATATGTGTGTGTGTGTGTGTGTTGCCACTTGATTTTTATCATCATTATTATCCAGTTCACTCCTCGTGCAGTGACTCGAACATGCTGCCGTACGACCTGTCGGAGTGGGGGGTTGGGGGGGAGAGGGGGTGCGACATTATCATCGTTATCATTCAATAAACTCCTTGTGCAGTGACTCGAACATGCTGCCGTACGACCTGTCGGAGTGGGGGCCTGGGGGGGTGAGGGGGTGCGACATTATCATCGTTATCATTCAATAAACTCCTTGTGCAGTGACTCGAACATGCTGCCGTACGACCTGTCGGAGTGGGGGGTTGGGGGGGTGAGGGGGTGCGACATTATCATTGTTATCATTCAATAAACACCTTGTGCAGCGACTTTGAACATGCTGCCGTACGACCTGTCGGAGTGGGGGGTTGGGGGGGTGAGGGGGTGCGACATTATCATTGTTATCATTCAATAAACACCTTGTGCAGCGACTTTGAACATGCTGCCGTACGACCTGTCGGAGTGGGGAGGGGGTGTGTGTAACATCATCATCATTATTATTCAATTGAGTTCAGTAACCCCAGGAGGCATCACTGCGTTTGGACAAAAAAATCCATTTTATATGCACGCTACATCACATCTACTAAGACTGACCAGCAGAGTAATTCAAGATAAGCTGAGAAAATGAATAAATCATGGATGAATAAGCTTAGTAAATGAATAAACCATGGATAAATAAATAAACTGAAATAATATCAAGGAAAGAAAGAATACTAATGATGAATTATACGATAATACAATACAGCTTCCAAAAAAATGATTGTTGGTTGTTATCACTACAGCTTACCCTCTGCCATCCAGTTATCACTACAGCTTACCCTCTGCCAACCAATTATCACTACAGCTTACCCTCTGCCAACCAATTATCACTACAGCTTACCCTTTGCCAACCAATTATCACTACAGCTCACCCTCTGCCAATTATCACTACAGCTTACCCTCTGCCAACCAATTATCACTACAGCTTACCCTTTGCCAACCAATTATCACTACAGCTCACCCTCTGCCAATTATCACTACAGCTTACCCTCTGCCAATTATCATACAGCCAATTATCACTACAGCTTACCCTCTGCCAATCTTGCAGATGACATCAAACACCTCTTCTGGCTGTTTGGCCAAATTCTCGTCACTCAGTTTCTTCAGCTCACTGCAAATCAAAACATCTCATTACACAATCGTTACAAGTATATATTTGTGATTACATTTGTTTGATATGTGTATATATATATCAATAATTTCTATAGGACCCAACCCTTGCCTACACCAATGGTAAAACTTAGGGAAAGGGGACGTTACAGCTAATATGTGGGACAAATCTAAAAGTCACTTGACACAATCAAATCTGAAATGACGAAACAATGTAAAAGCCAGCTGTTCACTTGACTCAACTCATTTTTCAGCAAGTCAGTCTTTTGTAGGTTTATCACAATCTCCTGCAAAATAATCCCGACTACAGTTTCAAGCACTAAGAAAAACAACAGCCCCTAACTCAAGTTAGAGTTGTTCCTTTCAAGTTCGACGCCAAGTCTAAAGATGAATATTAATAAGAGCAATAATGATGATAATAATAATAACAACAATAATATTAATAATGATAATGATAATAATAATAACAACAATAATATTAATAATGATAATGATAATAATAATAACAATAATAATGTATACTTGTTGAGTACTTTCCTTCCTTGAAGAAAGCTCAGTCAAAGCGCTATACAATAAACATTAAACACAAGCACACACACACAATAACTTACAAGAGGAAGAAGAAGAAAAAATGATTTGACACACAAAAGCATAAAACATATTCAAAGATTATGTGTAATTTACATTACTTAATTATACACACACACAGAGTTTGCAATGTGTGTGTGTGTGTGTGTGTGTGTGTGTGTGTGTGTGTGTGCATCTGTGCATCCATACATACAGGCATGCGTGCAGGTGTGGCACAAAGTATGAGCTGATACTATCCAGCTCAGACATATGTATCAGCGCTCTCTACACTTTCATCTACACAGCCATACAAACTCATTTCAAATAACACACACACACACACACACACACACACACACACACACACCACACCTAGATGATAGATCTGAAATTTCTTTGTAAGAAATGTAACATTGGTGATGAATTTCATAATGTACTATATGGCCTACTTGCATTGTAAATGTTAAAATGAAATTAGAAATGCTTTATATCAGCCCTTTGCATCTGATTGTTCATCATAATGTTTTATACAATACTTTAAGCAAGATATGCTTTATGTTGTTAATACTTGTTTGTTGTTGGGTGTAGTCATGCCTTTTGCTTTTTGTTTCATCCACTCAACTTCTTCAGGCTGTGCTTCTTTGTTGGTCCATTGTGGTTATGATTGTATTTCACCTTATTTCACCTCATTTCTACATGTACCTTCGGGGTAATGAATGAAACTACTGAACTGGGTTACATGTAATACAAAGGAGTGCCATAGACAGTACAAGTGGAAATGCACATTGTTTGTACGTAGCCAGATTGGCCCAGCTGGAGATGCGAACACACCAGTGTACTGCACCCCATCTCCCCTATCAATTAATAGCACATCCCAACAGCAACCTCCCACAAACCGACAATTTTCACCAACACACTGATGCTGGCCGTCAAGTGGAAGAAGAAGACGTAGACTAGAAGTATGATGGGGTAAGCTTAGTGTCTATCGTGAATTGCCTGTGAGCCAGAAGAAAAGGCTACTTTTTTTCTAACACGTTAATTTTGAAAATTAACCCACTTGTTTTGTGGTGAACAGATCAAACGACCCATACTGTGTTGAACCAAACCTAAACTCTAACGGTTCACCAACAGAGCTGACAGACTCATTACAACTACCACAACTCTCCAGTCAAGCGATGAGCAGACGCCACATGGGTTAGTCTCGAATGACAACTTTATCCTCACCAATTCTCAGGCATAAGTTTTCGTTCTTTAAGCTGAACATACTTACCTTTGATTTTCCATGTTTATCGACACAAAGCTTCACCACAGAAACTTGTATGAGATCTGTGCGTAGTTCTTATCAAGAAAAAAAGCACATGCTACGAGCAAGTTTTTCCTTGGATGAAACCGGAAACAGAATCTTAACTTCCTAAGTTGGAATGGATGAGGAGGAAGAGAGTGGGGGTGGGGGTTGGGGGGCAAGAAAAAAAACTTATAGACGGGAGCAAAGTTGCTGTTTGTTTTGTTTTTCAAAATTCTTGTGTGGCAGCATTTCACAAAGGGAGGCTAAGGGCTAAATTCTGTGAATCAAAAAGAACAACCACACCCATTCTTTAGTCGATGGTGCTTTTTAAGCAGACGAATATTGATGCAAATCGGACGGGAGGTAATTATTTTCGTGTGTGAGTTTAAACCATGGCAGAGTAATAGCCCCTAGCCTTCCCCGGTTTTTGACTCACTTGTGTAAACAAAGTGAAACTGTTTTATTGTTGTTGTTGTTGTTTTTTAATTTTTTTTTTTTATAATCTATCTTGTTTTGGATTTTTTGTTTGTTGCTGTTGCTTTGCTTTTTAGGTGTGTGTGTGTGTGTGTGTGAGTGTGTGTGTGTGTGTGTGTGTGCGAGAGAGAGTGAGACGAGACGAGATGCACTGTTTCTGACGCACACACCGTCACTGGTCCCGGGTTCGAATCTCGGTGCGCCTGGTGGGTAAAGGGTGGCCTGAGATTTTTCCGATATCCCAGGTCAACATAATGTGCAGACCTGCTAGTGCCTGAACCCCCTTCGTGTATATGCGTACGCTGAACTGAGATGAAATACGCACGTTAAAGATCCTATAATCCATGTCAGCGTTCGATGGGTTATCAGTGGAAACACAGTAAAGAACGTGATATACCCAGCATGCACACCACCGGAAACGGAGTATGGCTGGCATGCCAGTGTCCACATGGCGGGTTAAATGAAAATGGTCATATGCGTAAAATGTTACATTTCTGTCGGAGTGTGTATATGTGTGCGCCTGAAATCTGATTGACACAGGAAACGAATGATGAGCGCCCAGTGCCCGGCAGTCGTCAGTCGGAGGAGATCCCAGGAAGAGACCCGAAGAGCAGAGCCGAAGAGAGAGGCCAGAGCAAACCCTCAGAAGACCGGTCTGCAGCTAGATGATGATTTCAAGAGGTATGTGACGTGTTAGATTCTAAGTCAACATAGGCCTTAGGTTAGGACAGGTCGTAGGATGTCTATGTTGATGACTGAAGAATGCTGTTATGGATAGTTAAGTGATAGGATATTTATCCCAAGAATGTTGAGAATATGTGGCAGTGAATAAACAAAGGATCCAGAAATGAATCAAGTCTTCAGAACTTGTTAGTTGTTATATGTTGTGAAATTATACCCTCTCGTCACAATCTATTTCAGTCATGGTGGTGTGTCTTATTTATTTGTTGGTTCGAGTCTACTCTCTACCTTTCCACATCTGTTAGATGGTAGGCTTTCCTCCCTGTATGAAATCTTGTGTCAGGTAACGTGAGGCACCAAACATAGGGAACCAAACGAAATCAGACAGAATAGACTGCATTCCCCTGAGTTGAAATGTTCTAGGAATAAGTTGGAATTTACAGTTGATGGAGATAAGGATATTCACCTGTGAGACAGTTGGCACAAGATAAATCCACGACTTTTCAGTGCGCCGTGTGATAGTAATATTCACTGATGTGATAGTTTGTGGACATGACTCTTCAATTCCATTTAGTGTAAAACACTCACAGGGTAAAAGCGGCACCTTTTCACCCATGTGATAGCGCCTTTCACCCGAGTGATAGTGCTATACGCCCGTGTGATAGTTGGTGGAGATGCTAGACTTCCCCCCTCACCCCTTTGCTAAGCAGTAAGAGTGCTAAAACAACAACAACAACAACAACAACAACAACAAAACCTAGCCAACTCATTGCCTCAGTGAAAGTTACTGGTCAGCGTGTAGTGTGTTGGTCACTCAACCGGCAGTTATTGATCGCTGACCGGTCGCGCACTGTGTGTGACCGTGTCGGCTGGTCAGTGGCCTCGCGGTCACTCATTGGTCAACAGCCAGGCGGTCTGCGTGGCGCGTCATGTGTGCCGCGGTACAGACACTCACTCGTTTCATTGACCAAGCACGTTCAGTAGTTCAATCGTAATTCTTGTTTTACTACAGTGAGCTCATAGCTGTTGAGTTTGGCGTGTTTTCTGATAAAAAAAAATACACTAGCTCATAATTAACATCATAATTAACATTTAGCGTACATAGGTGGTTTGCTCATGCAATCCTTCATTCCCAGACCCATTAGTCCAACAAATCGGCGTATCACTCGTGCATTAGCGAAAACCTTGCACTCTGCTGACCAGCCGATAACACCACTCTCAGATCATACTTTCAGTTTACCTCGCCATGTAGTCAGTCCCCAGTAGATACTTCCACCATTAGAATGTCTGACAGTGAAGGAGATGTAGATACTTCCACCATTAGAATGTCTGACAGTGAAAGAGATGTAGATACTTCCACCTTTGGAATGTCTGACAGTGAAAGAGATGTAGATACTTCCACCTTTGGAATGTCTGACAGTGAAAGAGATGTAGATACTTCCACCTTTGGAATGTCTGACAGTGAAGGAGATGTAGATACTTCCACCTTTAGAATGTCTGACAGTGAAGGAGATGCGAGGTTTACTCCAGGCGGCCATATGCCCGACCAGGCGGCAGTGTTTAGCTCAGCTGTGACTACTGCAGGTGACACTTCAGAATCACTTGGGATATCCAGCAGTCCTAACCAAAATGTAATGCCATTGAACTCAGGAGCAGCTACCACCACTACTCCTTCCAGCTACCAGTACCGTGACACCTCACAAAACCCTTTGTATATGTCAGGGCCAATACCTTCATACAGAATGCCATCAACAGTACAAATTCCACACCAACTGATGCCAGAACCTATTTCTGGTTCACCCAGTCAGGCCGTAGAGGGCTGGATCAAAAAGTCTGACCAGTATGTGGAACTTCGGAACTGGAGTGACGCCAACAAACGGGCTGTTCTCAGCCTCTTACTCAAAGGACAAGCTGAAATGTGGTTTGACAGTTTAGAAAATGGGGCTGTTGTGCACGGTTCATACAGTGCACGTCGTGACGCACTCATTAGGAGGTTTCAACCTCATGAAGCTACAAGGTGGATGCAGCTAAAACAGTTCCAACCTCATGAAGCTACAAGGTGGATGCAGCTAAAACAGTTCCACGAACGCCGACAAATGCCACATGAGTCAGTAGAGGACTTTTTTGCTGCCATGACTAGACAAGACCAACAGTAAGGAAAGAATCCAAAGGAGACAATGGAGACAATAGTGAGTGCACTGTTGCCAAATATCTCCAAATTCGTCATGCTTAGGGCACCCCAGACATAAGAGCAAGCCCTGGACCTGGCCATAACAGCTTCGGTCTTTAGTTCAGACCAAAGTTCAGATCGGGTGGAGGTTGCTCTCGCTTCGTTGACGGAGCAAATAGGAGCACTGAAAACGGACTTACACAATATCAATAGAAACCGTCAGTCACAGCCACAACCTAACTATCGGGTTGAGCCAAGACACTTTTCTCCACGTCGGCCAGGATTAAGATTAAGTGGATGGGTTATCGAGACACTACTTGGGAGCCAGAGTCACACATTCCTGAACAGCTCATTCAGGAACTCCAGGTCCAGAAGACCAACAAGAAACGTAAACGCCGTAAATAGGCACCACACGCAGTCCCATAGAGAGAGTAGCCACTCACCGCATGTCCAATGTTCGTCTTGTTGTGTATACGTGATACTGGTTATGATTTTATGAGTGTGTCACATTATGTTATTGCTTCTGTATGCTATATTATGTTTTTCGTATTCTCAGCACAGTATGATTGAGCCTTGCTAACAATGCCTTGTAAATACATGAGAGAAGCATGGTCGCTTCAGTTAGTCATTCATGGCACACGGAAATCTTACGCACTACAGATCACCAGTGGTGGTGATAACACTGTCTCATAACGATGCTTTCATGATTTGTGTGTATACTGGTTTACAGTAGGTGAAGTGACAGGCAGCCTATATTGAAACCATGTTGGACTACACAGTCGATAACGATGAAGAGGGCAGTGCGCGAGGCAGCCCTCACAAACAGTAACGCTTGATGGATATCGATGAAGAGGGCAGTGCGCGAGGCAACCCTCACAAACAGTAACGCTTGATGGATATCGATGAAGAGGGCAGTGCGCGAGGCAACCCTCACAAACAGTAACGCTTGATGGATATCGATGAAGAGGGCAGTGCGCGAGGCAGCCCTCACAATACAGTAACGCTTGATGGATATCGATGAAGAGGGCAGTGCGCGAGGCAGCCCTCACAAACAGTAACGCTTGATGGATATCGATGAAGAGGGCAGTGCGCGAGGCAGCCCTCACAAACAGTCACGTCAGAAGTAAGACCTATGGACACAGATCGTTTTCTTTTCAATCGCCAAAGACGTGGAACAAGCTCCCTGATAACCTCCGTCACTCTGATTCCCTCGCATCTTTTAAATCTCGTCTCAAAACTCACCTTTTCCCTCAGCAATAAGTTCAATTGTGGCAGGTCCACAACTACATGCATGTATATGAATGTGTATTGTGTGTGCGTGTGTTTATGTAAGTTTGTGCCTGCCTATGTGTGCGTATTTGTTAGGGTAGCTGTTAGATACACATGTATGTTAAAATGTATGTATGCAGTGTGTGTGTGTGTGTGCGTGCGTGCGTGTGTGTGTGCGCGTACGTGCGTGCGTGCGTGTGTGTGTGTGTGTGTGGTCACATTTTGGTGTGTGTATGTAACATAGATATAATGTTTTATGTTATCAAAAGCGTTTTTGTAAAGCACCTAGAGCAGATTTCTGGATAGTGTGCTATATAAGTATCCATTATTATTATTATTATTGATGGATATCGATGAAGAGGGCAGTGCGCGAGGCAGCCCTCACAAACAGTACGGTTTGGAATGCCTAAGCTGTCGGTGAACAAAAACAAATGTTATTATATCACCTTTGCTGAGCTAGGTGATGACAACGTATTTACTCATGAATCAATATGTATGGCTGACAGTCCATGATTATGTACTCTTCTTACAGTACTGGTTTCGCTCATGTGTTGTATGTGGATATTAACATGTTCATTGTGTGCAGGACCCCTCCTGTTGCTGGGACTCCTCGTCCTTATCAGTGAAGGACACGCTTTCCGCCGGTTGGAGTCGCTCAATCGATTCCATTTCGGTGCCGCTTTCCGACATCATGGAAAGCTATATAATGATGTCGACACGTGGAGTCACACATTCGAAGTTCGTCTGACCCCCATAGCTTTCCCGACACTACCAATCCCACCTTGCTCCAACCCCACGCCTTTCTTTTGCAGTTTCAAATCGGTAATGCTTCGGCACTTCAACAGAATTAGCAACAAATATCACTAAGGATGTACAAGCAACTTTGAACTTGTTGAGCAGATGGCTGGTCGCTCGAAACCACCACCAGTTTCAAATTCCAGGTCGAAACGGGCTATCCTACCGTTTGTGGGCGATTTAGCCAGTTCACTATTTGGTGTCGCCACTTCTTCGGATGTTAGGAAACTTCAGAAACGTGTGTCAAGACTGTATAAA
Organism: Babylonia areolata; assembly: GCF_041734735.1. Taxonomy (NCBI): domain Eukaryota; kingdom Metazoa; phylum Mollusca; class Gastropoda; order Neogastropoda; family Buccinidae; genus Babylonia; species Babylonia areolata. The sequence continues at coordinate 22,688,524 of NC_134908.1, forward strand.
ATGCAGATTTCATCATCAGCTGGATCTGTCGCTTTTCTAAATAAAGTATCGTCTTACATGAAGACTTCAAATCACAGGATGGATGATTTAATAGGATCAGTCATGTCCATGCATTCACGCATGCACAGCATCACTGACACACTAGAACAAGAGGACATCGCGAACCAGCATTACTGACACACTAGAACAAGAGGACATCGCGAACCAACACCACTGACATACTAGAACAAGAGGACATCGCGAACCAACATTACTGACATACTAGAACAAGAGGACATCGCGAACCAACAGTACTGACATACTAGAACAAGAGGACATCGCGAACCAACACCACTGACATACTGGAACAAGAGGACATCGCGAACCAACACACGCAACACGCAGTTCTGTCTCTTGTCCCCATAGTGTTCTCCAAGCTACAACAGATAACTCGTCTGGAACGCCGACTGGAATCACTCCTGCTGGGCGTTACCTCTCTCACACACCGACAACTGTCCTCAGTGTTCATTGATCATAACACGCTCACTCTCACTCTGCATGACATACAACGTGCACTTTCGCGCACTCACCCAGCCTTCAAAGTAGTTCATATGGACCCTAGATATTATTACCGTTCATCCCATGTATTGTATACAGGCCAGTGATAGACGTTCCTATTGCCTCCACCACTACAAGCTTTGACCTTTACCAAGTGATGACGTTTCCTGTTCCCTTTAATGCTTCCAGCTCACATGCTATATTGGTAACTAATTTACCTGATTTTGTTGCTGTCTCTACAGACCAGCGTTATATCATAGAGTTAACCCCTTCTCAGATATTGCTATGTCACGGGACCCATAACAAATTCTGTCCTGACAAGTTTCCTCACCGTGCTATTTCTGATCAATCTTGCGCTTCAGCTATGATACGGAAAACTGACGTTAGAAGACACTGTAAATTCGATTTTGTAGAAGCTGCTATTCCCTCTATCATTGAGCTAGACGAAGGCACCCTGTTACCAATATTTCAGACATAATTTTGACTTGTCATAATTAGGTGACCAGGAAACCAGGCTGCTCGTTTTGCGTAATGAAACTTCCATGTTTTTGTTCAGTTTTAGCAGGTAGTATTTCATTTTCCCCTCGCTTAGCGGCATGGCAAGACACATCCGCCATAACACTTGCCACCATCCCTGGTATTAACCTTGCCTTACTCCAGCAATTTTTTAACCACTCCAGTATTTCAGATGCTAACTCTGATCAGTTATACCTTTTAGACGTTTTCTACTCCATTCCCCATTTAAGAATAGCAGCATCAGAAGCTTATAAACAGCACATCCGAAATGATCAACGAAGAATGAGTCTCAGTGCTATCACTGATCATATGAAACGAAGAAAAACTGTTTATCGGAATCTGTTTGATGCTTATATGCTGTCAGGTGACTCGTTCACATCCCCTTGTCCATGGCAATTGTCTCATATTCTGTCTTACATCTCTTTTGGGTTAGTTATTCTAATTGTCTCATATTCTGTCTTACATCTCGTTTGGGTTAGTTATTCTAATTGTCTCATATTCTGTCTTACATCTCGTTTGGGTTAGTTATTCTAATTGTCTCATATTCTGTCTTACATCTCTTGGTTTAGTTATTCTAATTGTCTCATATTCTGTCTTACATCTCTTGGTTTAGTTATTCTAATTGTCTCATATTCTGTCTTACATCTCTTGGTTTAGTTATTCTAATTGTCTCATATTCTGTCTTACATCTCTTTGGTTAGTTATTCTAATTGTCTCATATTCTGTCTTACATCTCTTGGTTTAGTTATTCTAATTGTCTCATATTCTGTCTTACATCTCGTTGGTTTAGTTATTCTAATTGTCTCATATTCTGTCTTACATCTCGTTTGGGTTAGTTATTCTAATTGTCTCATATTCTGTCTTACATCTCGTTTGGGTTAGTTATTCTAATTGTCTCATATTCTGTCTTACATCTCTTGGTTTAGTTATTCTAATTGTCTCATATTCTGTCTTACATCTCTTGGTTTAGTTATTCTAATTGTCTCATATTCTGTCTTACATCTCTTGGTATAGTTATTCTAATTGTCTCATATTCTGTCTTTCATCTCTTTTGGGTTAGTTATTCTAATTGTCTCATACTCTGTCTTACGTATCTTTTGGGTTAGTTATTCTAATTGTCTCATATTCTGTCTTTCATCTCTTTTGGGTTAGTTATTCTAATTGTCTCATACTCTGTCTTACGTATCTTTTGGGTTAGTTATTCTAATTGTCTCGTATTCTGTCTTACATCTCTTTTGGTTTAGTTATATTTTTGGGGAGAACTTCATCTTACCTGGCCTCACCTTATGCTTAAGGATCGACGAACTAGCCAGGAGATTAGTCTTCCTCGAGTGGTCAAGCTGTCCGTCTTTGAACATTTTAAGATAAAACAGATTACAGAGAAGGACTACACAGTCTTTCTCAAAATTAAACATGGAGGTACTGCTACCTATCTCCGGAAACCGGTAGTGGAACCCTCAGTCTCAGCAGCACCCAACCAAGCAGACTCCCCCCCCCGCCCCCCCAATGAGAACCCCTTGTATCCTCGCCTTCATGACGGGCAGAGCAATTCCCAACATTAACTTACTCTTTTCCAATGTCATCAAAGTCCTTACACCCTTCCATATAGATTTTTTTTCTCCTTCGATTCTTCTTCTTTGAAGCCCTCTACCCCTATGTCGTCCTAACGTGTACCACTCCACACACCACTTCCCCAGACCAGATTCAAAATGCTTTTATATCAAGGTCTCTCTATGATTAGGGTACCATGTTATGTGAGCCACGTGTATACATTTTTTCCCTTTTCCAGTTCGTAGGTTTGTATGTTACTGCGTATGTATGAGTCTGTGTGCTGGACATCACTGGTGCGGAATTGTCAATTTACCCCATACCCAAACCCAATTCCCAAGCTCAAGCGGAAAAAAAAAAGTGTAGGTGAGCAAAGGACGTACTATGTTTTGATTCATAGCTATTGGTCATTATTTTCTGGTACCGAAAGTCTGAGTCTGCAAGACGAGATACTCCTCACTGCATTAAGGAACGTCACTGTAATACTTTGATTCCTTCCCCTCATTTCATATCTGTCCCCATACACTGAGTATTTCAGTGGCCTTTCTTTACACCACTTGAACAATAAAAAGGGAATTCATCATTTTACTATTTGTCAACTGTCAGTTAACACATGATAACGCAAACACGACCCTTGTCTTGCATTCTTGTACTTTCTGTGTTTACATATCGTTACAGAACAATAATTATGTATCTTGTTTGTATTATTTGCATGTCATTTTTAATCTGCATTTTCAGAGGAACATCGGTGTGCCTATGACATCATACTGTAGCAATGAATGCTTGATTCTGCATGTCTTCTATGTTAATGTGTTATTATGGTTTTGGGTTTCGTATTCGCATTATGCAGTAAAGTATGCCACGGACAGTGTATCTCTCAAACGGACAACAAACGCATCATACTGCAAGGAACTCGTGAGTTGGCTGTGTGTCTCGATCTACAAGTGAATTGACATTTAAGTTCTTGTGTGCGAAGTGTGACCTCCTCAGGACTCTGTGTGCCACGTTCACCATGTCCAAAGATAACCAGAGAACAACGTCTTCAAGATCATCACCACATTCATGGAATGGACTTTTTCCCAATGGACTGCAACAGTGCATGTGTTTTGGACAATGTGTAATCTTGTATGGTGTGTACTATATATACTTGTGAAAGTGCAGTGGATATTTTGATATTTCACAAAGTATTTTGTTTCTTCTTCATTCATACTCCTCATAATTTTTTTTTCCAAACGGAAATGTTTGCATCCCGAATCCAAATTCATGTTCGCAACCTGGCAGCAAACTTGTTTTTGGACAGGACATATTGACACTGAAGTTGTCAACCGTTATTTTTGGTGTTGCGTTTTTGGTATACTTTTACAATTTCAGATTTCTTGATAAATACCGTTCATTATGTGTCTTCAGTATTGTGTGGTTTTATATCAAACACCTCATTGTTGTCCTTTACCGTTATTCCAAATTTACATAAACATTTTGCATGTGTGTAATGCATTGTGAGTTGCAGGATATACTTGAATTTGCTTAGAACTGTAATCAGTGTACTTATGTCAGTTTATCGTAAATCTGTAATATGACAAGAATCAGCTTTTACTATATATTCCGGATGTTGTGTTCACCCACCCTATTGGACATTCCAGTATTTGTTGTTCTACTTTTATTCATGTTGTGCAAAGACAAACTTAGAAATTCTACACGGATGGCATACGATGTTAGTCCCTATTTTATCCCCATTTCCCATTACCCTTCTACCTCTGGTGCAGATGCACCTGAATCAGGAGATAATGCATTGTTTATGTTCCGTGTTCTTCGCTTCGGGCACGCTCCTGTTCTTCAGCAGTGGACTTTGTAACGTCACCATCACGGTGACCGTACACCATGTGTGCATGCAGTCAGTGGACACAGTTAGGGGCAATCAGGTGAGAACAGTGATGCTACCATCGTGAGTGTCACAGACACTCACATCAAACCTCTCAAGCCTGGCCCCGTTCTTCAGTTGCTGCAGGCTGACTCATCGATTCCAGACTCACTTCTCTGGCATCATTCCTGCCATGTTCTCCAGATGCTGAAGACAGACACGCATCTGCGGGTGGTTGTTTCACGACCCACCCACCACGTCCCTGACGGTCATCACTGACAACACCATGCTGATGATTTCATGACCCACCACGTCCCTGACGATCATCACTGACAACACGATGCTGATGATTTCATGACCCACCCACCACGTCCCTGACGATCATCACTGACAACACGATGCTGATGATTTCATGACCCACCCACCACGTCCCTGACGGTCATCACTGACAACACCATGCTGATGATTTCATGACCCACCACGTCCCTGACGATCATCACTGACAACACGATGCTGATGATTTCATGACCCACCCACCACGTCCCTGACGGTCATCACTGACAACACGATGCTGATGATTTCATGACCCACCACATCCCTGACGGTCATCACTGACAACACGATGCTGATGATTTCATGACCCACCCACCACGTCCCTGACGGTCATCACTGACAACACGATGCTGATGATTTCACGACCCACCCACCACGTCCCTGACGGTCATCACTGACAACACGATGCTGATGATTTCACGACCCACCACGTCCCTGACGGTCATCACTGACAACACCATGCTGATGATTTCATGACCCACCCACCACGTCCCTGACGGTCATCACTGACAACACGATGCTGATGATTTCATGACCCACCACGTCCCTGACGGTCATCACTGACAACACGATGCTGATGATTTCACGACCCACCCACCACGTCCCTGACGGTCATCACTGACAACACGATGCTGATGATTTCATGACCCACCCACCACGTCCCTGACGGTCATCACTGACAACACGATGCTGATGATTTCATGACCCACCCACCACGTCCCTGACGGTCATCACTGACAACACGATGCTGATGATTTCACGACCCACCCACCACGTCCCTGACGGTCATCACTGACAACACGATGCTGATGATTTCACGACCCACCACGTCCCTGACGGTCATCACTGACAACACCATGCTGATGATTTCATGACCCACCCACCACGTCCCTGACGGTCATCACTGACAACACGATGCTGATGATTTCATGACCCACCACGTCCCTGACGGTCATCACTGACAACACGATGCTGATGATTTCACGACCCACCCACCACGTCCCTGACGGTCATCACTGACAACACGATGCTGATGATTTCATGACCCACCCACCACGTCCCTGACGGTCATCACTGACAACACGATGCTGATGATTTCATGACCCACCCACCACGTCCCTGACGGTCATCACTGACAACACGATGCTGATGATTTCACGACCCACCCACCACGTCCCTGACGGTCATCACTGACAACACGATGCTGATGATTTCACGACCCACCACGTCCCTGACGGTCATCACTGACAACACGATGCTGATGATTTCATGACCCACCACATCCCTGACGGTCATCACTGACAACACGATGCTGATGATTTCATGACCCACCACGTCCCTGACGGTCATCACTGACAACACGATGCTGATGATTTCACGACCCACCCACCACGTCCCTGACGATCATCACTGACAACACGATGCTGATGATTTCATGACCCACCATCCACGTCCCTGACGGTCATCACTGACAACACGATGCTGATGATTTCATGACCCACCCACCACGTCCCTGACGATCATCACTGACAACACGATGCTGATGATAACCTGTCTGTGAAGCTGTGACACGGTGATTGCAAACTCTCAGAGTCCCATGTGACTCTATGCTCCAGTGACTGTTCATACACTCTACGTTCAGCAGGACTTCCCATGTGCTCCACTGCCGGATCTTCTTCATCGACGTGTTCCTGACTGATACCAATGTGCCCTATGGCATTCTACACAGTGACATACTTACAATGACAATATATGAACCAAGTCTACCCATGTGCAATGCTGCCTCTCCTGAAGTTATTTTAATCGAATGCCAATCCTTGACCCCAAAATCTCTATCGTATGCCATCTATGTATCTCATATAAACGTCACATACCAAGATAACTTACAAAAAATGGGACATTTTCTTGTAGGGCCCCAGCATATATCACGCTGCCTATGGCAGTCTCTGATGTTCTGGGAACAAAGAAAAATACTGTACGAAGAGGTGGTATGGCAGCAGATGGCTGTGAGCGTGGAAACGATAATTGAAGCCAGCCGTGTCCATGGTCATGTCCGGACAGATCTGGGCAGTATAGCAATTAACAGATCAGATCACCACATGGTCAGTTGAGTATAAAGGGACTCACACTCCGAGGCCAGTCCAACACATGTGAGCATCAGGCAGTAGAATTATTAAGTGAGGTCCGTTTGGCTGGATCGTTCGTTTATTTATTTATAGTCTGTTCATCTAAGATGATGATATTAGACTGAAAATAAATGATATTATTATTATCATTTGGATTATTATCGTTAGGCTGGACGTGTGTGCGAGAACACAGAGAAACAAAGAAGGCAAGCCCAGCGATGGGTAAATCCCAGGGGAGATAATGCGGACAGACGACAGGCAAAGGGGAGACTGAGCAGTCCTGGGCTATATAGAAGGCTGAACACAAAGACCCCGAGAGAGACCCCAGGAAGAGACCCCGAGAGAGACCCGAAGAGCAGAGCCGAAGAGAGAGGCCAGAGCAAACCCTTAGAAGACAGGTCTGCAGCTAGATGATGATTTCAAGAGGTATGTGACGTGTTAGATTCTAAGTCAACATAGGCCTTAGGTTAGGACAGGTCGTAGGATGTCTATGTTGATGACTGAAGAATGCTGTTATGGATAGTTAAATGATACGATGTTTATCCCAAGAATGTTGAGAATATGTGACAGTGAATAAACAAAGGATCCAGAAATGAATCAAGTCTTCAGAACTTGTTAGCTGTTATATGTTGTGAAATTATTCCCTCTCGTCACAATCTATTTGATGGTGGTGTGTCTTATTCATTTGTTGGTTCGAGTCTACTCTCTACCTTTCCACATCTGTTAGATGGTAGGCTTTCCTCCCTGTATGAAATCTTATTGTGTCAGGTAACGTTAGGCAACAAACATAGGGAACCAAAGGAAATCAGAGAGAATAGACGGCATTCCCCTGAGTTGAAATGTTCTAGGAGTAAGTTGGAATTTACAGTTGATGGAGACAGGGATATGCACTCGTGAGACAGTTGATGGAGACAGGGATATGTACTCGTGAGACAGTTGATGGAGACAGGGATATGCACTCGTGAGACAGTTGATGGAGACAGGGATATGTACTCGTGAGACAGTCGGCACAAGATAAATCCACGACTTTTCCGCCGTGTGATAGTAATATTCACTGATGTGTGTGTTTGTGGACATGACTCTTCAATTCCATTTACTGTAAAACACTCACAGGGTAAAAGCGGCTCCTTTTCACCCATGTGAAAGCGCTTTTCACCCAAGTGATAGTGCTATACGCCCGTGTGATACAGGAAACGAATGATGAGCGCCCAGTGCCGGGCAGTCGTCAGTCGGCTCTACCCAGGCCTGTGGTGCAAATGGCCCCGTGTATGTAAAGCGCTCACACGGCTTGGTGTCTGACCGAAGATAGCCGCTATATAAGTAACCACATCAATCACACGAATAATATACCAGTACGGACACACTGGCACAATCGCGCGGACTGAGCCTCCGATATCGTCAAAATGACACCCCTGCATTAGGCGGCCTAACATAATTAGCGTCCCTCTTCTGTCAGAGTAGATTTCCCAGTTGTTTTGTTCTTCTGAATAGTAGTAGACCAACTTCACAGCCGGAGAAAAAGATGACCTGGAACTGTTTCACAATCAGTCGAGATTTCAACACACTCTGTCATTGCCACATGAGGGTTTGACTGAACCAAAAATCAACTTAAGAATATCAATTTCACGGCACACACATACACACGCACGCATGCACTGCAAGTATGCACACACGCGCACAGAGAGAGAGAGAGAGAGAGAGAGAGAGCAACACTTTCTGATCTGTTCGACTGAGTAAGTG
>NC_134908.1:22702181-22714681 GCF_041734735.1 Babylonia areolata
AGGTCTTGACCTCGTTTGATATAACATAATATTGTTGGAACATTGCACCAGACTTTTGTTCTGTTGGTTTTGATTACACACACACACACACACACACACACACACACACACACACACACACACACCCCTCCCCCCCGCCAACCCCCCCAACACACACACACTTTTGAGAGCACTCGGTTGCCGTGCAGCATCGTTCGCAAATAGACTGACATCAAAATACCCATGGTCTGAATGCGAACGACACTGTTTGGAGATTTCTGTCAAAACTGACGTTCTCATCTGTCTCCAACATGATTTCTTAAATTCTCCCAGTGCTGGTGATAAACAGTTCGTTCACATATGTCCACTGAGTCAAATAACTATTCTAAACTGTGTCAAAGTTCAAATCGAGTCAGTTATTCGTTTTTTCTTTGATATTTGCTGACGGGCTTGTTAAGTGTGCCGACAGAGAATTTTCTGTTTTGGTTAAAGCAGACAATAAAGTCATTTGAACTGAACCGAACTGAGTCTGGCTTGCTTCCCTTGATTTTAGGATTGTGAGAGCACGTTTGTGAACTTGGTCGGCAGTGGTGCGCGAAGAGAGGAAAGAGCCAGCAATAGCTGATGTTTGACTGGTTCTTGGAACAGAAGGTTCACAGCTGATGTTTGACTGGTTCTTGGAACAGAAGGTTCACAGCTGATGTTTGACTGGTTCTTGGAACAGAAGGTTCACAGCTGATGTTTGACTGGTTCTTGGAACAGAAGGTTCACAGCTGATGTTTGACTGGTTCTTGGAACAGAAGATTCACAGCTGATGTTTGACTGGTTCTTGGAACAGAAGGTTCACAGCTGATGTTTGACTGGTTCTTGGAACAGAAGGTTCACAGCTGATGTTTGACTGGTTCTTGGAACAGAAGATTCACAGCTGATGTTTGACTGGTTCTTGGAACAGAAGGTTCACAGCTGATGTTTGACTGGTTCTTGGAACAGAAGGTTCACAGCTGATGTTTGACTGGTTCTTGGAACAGAAGATTCACAGCTGATGTTTGACACGTTCTTGGAAAAGGATATTCATTGAGGTAGCAGAACGAGGCGAAGCAGACGTTAAATTGTTAAAATGTGTCTGGTGAGAACGCTTCGAAGTGGGGAGGTACACGAACCGAACCGTTCTCAATTACACGCTGTTCGCTGTTTGGCCTGTACCTACCCCTGTGGTATTACCACCTGTGGGAACAATAGCCGCCTGCGTGTATATTATGCTGTGTGAGAGTGCGTGTTGTGTGTGTGTGTGTGTGTGTGTGTGTGTGTGTGTGTGTGTGTGTGTGTGTGTGTGTGTGTGTGTGTGCAGCACGCACTTGGTGCCACTGAAAAAGAACCCATGGCAACGAGAGTGTTGTCCTCACTGGCAATCCACTCTGATAGATACACAGAATATGCATGCTGACACTCAAGGACCTGAGAAAGCGATTTGCCTTATGCTGCTGACCGGGCATCCGATCTGATCAGCCAAGTAGATGTGGTGTAGCGTACATGGGTTTGTCTGAACGCAGTGACACCACCTTGAAAAACATAAACAGAAAACTGGAACTCAAATTTCGCCCCCCCCCCCCACCCTCCCTCCATTAAACATTGTTGTTGTTGTTGTTGTTGTTGTTTCTGCTTCTTCTTCTTCTGTTGTTGTTGTCGTTGTTGTTGTTCTTCTTCTTCTATTGTTGTCGTTGTTGTTCTATTGTTGTCGATGTTGTTCTTCTTCTTCTATTGTTGTTGTTCTTCTTCTATTGTTGTCGTTGTTGTTGTTGTTCTATTGTTGGCGTTGTTGTTCTGTTGTTGTTGTTGTTGTTATTCTATTGTTGTTGTTGTTCTTCTTCTTCTATTGTTGTCGTCGTTGTTGTTGTTGTTCTTCTTCTTCTGCCTAGCAGATATGACGTAGAGTATCATATGGATTTGTCCGAACGTAGAGACACTTCCATTGAGAAACCGAAAACTGTTGAAAAACTGAAAACTGAAACTGAACTCATCCACACACACACGGCAGGCCACGGTCCCTCTCCTCCCCCTCCCCCACCCCCACCACCCTCCTCCACCTCCTCCTCCCCCTTCTCCTATGGGCCTCGTTCTCCCCCTCGCTCCTTCTCCGCGGGGTCAGAGGCGCGGAGGGGGAGGGGGGTGTGACGGACGCACCACCACCCACCCGCCAGAACGTCACCTTCCCATGGCGCGTGCTTCCGGGCATGACGTCATTTCCGTCCCGCGAGCAGAGCGTCGCTCTGTCGGCCAGCGTCAACTGGTCCGTCGTCTATCCGACGCACGAGCTCTACCCTAACGCCACGTTCGTCTACAACATGAGGCACCAGCGCTTCCCTCAGTTCATCTACTACGTGCACTCGCTGGAGGACGTGCAGAAGGTATTGTGTGGTGGTGGTTATAGCAGTAGTAGTAGTAGTAGAAGGAGGAGTAGCAGTAGTAGCAGCAGCAGCAGAAGTAGTAGTAGTACTAGTAGTAGCAGCAACAGCAGTAGTAGTAGTAGCAGCAGCAGCAGCAGCAACAGTAGTAGAAGTAGCAGCAGCAGCAGCAGCAGAAATTGTAGTAGTAGGAACAGTAGTAGTGGTAGTAGCAGCAGCAGCAGAAATTGAAGTTGTAGTAGTAGCAGTAGCAGCAGTAGTAGCAGCAGCAGAAATTGTAGTAGTAGTAGCAGCAGCAGCAGCAGTAGTAGTAGTATTAGAAATAGCAGGAGCAGTAGTAGTAGTACTAGTAGTGGTAGTAGCAGCAGCGGTAGTAGCAGTAGTAGCATCAGCAGTAGTAGCAGCAGCAGTAGCAGTAGCATTAGCAGTAGCTGCAACAGCAATAGCAACATGAGCAGCAACATCGAAAAAAAAAGCCCCTCCCCCCACCCCCCCCAAAAAAAAAACCCAACGAAAAACAACTTGACGTTCAACAAAAGCACAGACAGTAGGTCGTTAAAAAAAACTCCACTCAGATCGAACAAATAGAAACAGACAGAGCGACTGATAGCTAAGCTACAAAGCAAACAAAGAAAGCTAAACAAGCAAACAAAGAAAGCTAAATTCTTCTTGTAGGTCCTCCTCTTTGCCAGAGAACACAATTTGTTCGTCGCTGTACGGTCCTCCGGTCACTCCTTCACCGGACGCTCCACTCATGACGGCGCCCTGGTCCTCAACCTGCAGAACATGAAAGGGATGCAATTCAACCTGGACTCGCCGCGCGGACCCGCAGGGGAGGTCACCGTGGAGAGCGGAAACACGTGGCTGGAGGTAATGACCACGGTGATGATGATGATGATGATGAGTTATGATGATGATGATGATGATGATGATGGTGAGTTATGATGATGATGATAATAAAGATAAATAATAATAATAATGATGATGAGGATGATGATGAGTTATAATAGTGATAATGATAATAATAATGAGGAGGAGGAGTAATGATAGTCATAATGATACTAATTATGATGATGAGTTCTAGTAGTGGTAGTAGTAGAAGTAGTAACGAGGATGGGGATCATGATAATAACAATAGCAGTTATAATAACAATGATATTAATGATGATGATGGTGAATAATGATGATGATAATAATAATAATAATAAAAATGATAATAATAATGATGATGATGATGATGGTAGTAATTATAATGATGATGATAATGATGTTGATGACGACGACGTTGATGATGATAACAATAACAACAACTACTACTACCAGTGATGATGATGGTATTGATGATATTTATAATGATGATTATGATTTGAAATAATATAAATCTCTTTTTGGTGCGCATTTCATTATTTGTTTGTGTTTACAAGGAGCATGAGATTGCATTGGTTAATTTCCAGTTGGCTCAAAAAACGTGTTTTCGATTCATTGGTTGGTTAGTTGATCGATTAATCGATCGATTGGTTGATTGATCGGTTGATTGATGGATTGATCGGTTGGTTGGTTGATTGATTGATTAATTGATTGGTTAGTGGGATGCTTGGTTAATTGGTTGGTTGCTTGATTGGTCGATTGACTGGCTGATTAGTTGGTTGGTCAGGTGATTGATTGATTGATTGATTGATCGATCGATCGTTTGGTTGGTTGTTTGGTTGATTGATTGATCGATCGAGTTGCCATAATCATCATCATCATCATCATCATTATCATCATGATAACAAGAAGAACTATGCTACTATTACTATTACTACTACTACTACTACTACTATTTGGTTGGTTGCTTGGTGCCACTACAACTACTACTGCAACAACGACTGTTATTATGCAACAAACACTTCGACAACTACTACTATTTGTTTGTATTTGTATTTTGTTTGTATTTCTTTTTGTCACAACAGATTTTTATGTGTGAAATTCGGGCTGCTCTCCCCGGGGATAGCGCGTCGCTACGCTACAGCGCCACCCTTTTTTTTTTTTGTATTTTTTCCTGGGTGCAGTTTTATTTGTTTTTCCCATCGAAGTGGATTTTTCTACAGAATTTTGCTAGGAACATCCCTTTTGTTGCCGTGGGTTCTTTTACGTGCGCCAAGTGCATGCTACACACGGGACCTCGGTTTATCGCCTCATCCGAATGACTAGCGTCCAGACCACCACTCAAGGTCTAATGGAGGGGGAGAAAATATCGGGGGGTTAGCCGTGATTCGAACCAGCGCGCTCAGATTCTCTCGCTTCCTCGGCGGACGCGTTACCTCTAGGCCATCACTCCACTGTTTGGTTGGTTGATTGATTGATCGATCGTTTGGTTGGTTGGTAGATTGTGTCATGTCACATGATTGATTTATCGATTGGTTGACGTGTGTTCTAACGCCTCTCTCTGTCTGTGTCTCTGTGTCTCCACCCACACCCACCCCCCCTCCACACACACACTACCCCCAGGTGTACAGAGCCGTGCACGTGGAGGGGACGGACACGGGGGAGGGAGGAGAGGTGAGGAGGAGGGTGATCGTCGGGGGCAGCGCCCACGCCGTGGCCATGGGTGGCTACGTTCAGGGCGGGGGCCACTCCCCGATCTGCAGGAAGCTGGGCTTGGCCGTGGACAACCTGCTGGAGGCCGAGCTGGTGCTGGGTGAGGGGGCCGGGGGGGGGGGGGGGGGCTGGGTGTGTGTGTGTGGAGGATGGGTGTGTTGATTGGGGGGGGGGTTGAGGGGGGAGGTGTGTGTGGGGTGGATGGGTGTGTTGATTGGGGGGGGGGGTGAGGGGGGATGTGTGTGTGGGGTGGATGGGTGTGTTGATTGGGGGGGGGGGTTGAGGGGCGATGTGTGTGTGGGGTGGATGGGTGTGTTGATTGGGGGGGGGGGGGAGAGGGGGGATGTGTGTGTGTGGTGGATGGGTGTGTTGATTGGGGAGGGGGGGGGGTGAGGGGGGATGTGTGTGTGGGGTGGATGGGTGTGTTGATTGGGGGTGGGGGGGGGTGAGGGGGGATGTGTGTGTGTGGTGGATGGGTGTGTTGATTGGGGAGGGGGGGGAGAGGGGGGATGTGTGTGTGGGGTGGATGGGTGTGTTGATTGGGGGGGGGGGTGAGGGGGGATGTGTGTGTGTGGTGGATGGGTGTGTTGATTGGGGAGGGGGGGGGGGTGAGGGGGGAGGTGTGTGTGGGGTGGATGGGTGTGTTGATTGGGGGGGGGGGTGAGGGGGGATGTGTGTGTGGGGTGGATGGGTGTGTTGATTGGGGGGGGGGGGTGAGGGGGGATGTGTGTGTGGGGTGGATGGGTGTGTTGATTGGGGAGGGGGGGGGTGAGGGGGGATGTGTGTGTGGGGTGGATGGGTGTGTTGATTGGGGGAGGGGGGTGAGGGGGGATGTGTGTGTGTGGAGGATGGGTGTGTTGATTGGGGGGGTGGGGTTGAGGGGGATGTGTGTGGGGTTGGGGTGGGGGGGGGGTTATGAGGGCGTCTGGAGAGTGTGTTGTGTAGGAGAGGTTGAGTGTAGGGGGTGGGTGGGGTGAGGGGAGTGTGGGGGGTAGGGGTGGTGTGTGGGGGAAGAGGGGGGGGGTAGGGTGGTGTGTGGGGGTGTAGGGGTGGTGTGTGGGGGGAAGAGGGGGGGTAGGGATGGTGTGTGGGGGGAAGAGGGGGGTAGGGGTGGTGTGTGGGGGGAAGAGGGGGGTAGGGGTGGTGTGTGGGGGGAAGAGAGGGGTAGGGTGGTGTGTGGGGGGAAGAGAGGGGTAGGGGTGGTGTGTGGGGGGAAGAGAGGGTAGGGGTGGTGTGTGGGGGGAAGAGAGGGGTAGGGTGGTGTGTGGGGGGAAGAGAGGGGTAGGGGTGGTGTGTGGGGGGAAGAGAGGGGTAGGGTGGTGTGTGGGGGGAAGAGAGGGGTAGGGGTGGTGTGTGGGGGGGAAGAGAGGGTAGGGGTGGTGTGTGGGGGGAAGAGAGGGGTAGGGGTGGTGTGTGGGGGGAAGAGAGGGGTAGGGGTGGTGTGTGAGGGGGTAGGGGTGGTGTGTGAGGGGGTAGGGGTGGTGTGTGAGGGGGTAGGGGTGGTGTGTGGGGGTGGTAGGGGTGGTGTAAATGTGTATGTGCGGGTGGAGGAGGGGGGGGGGAATTGACTGGTTGTTGGGGGTTGTCTGTGTGTGTCTTGTGTGAAATTTCATTTACTTATTCATTCGTTCGTTGGTTGATTCATTCGTTCATGCATTCATTCATTCATTCACTCACTCACTCACTCATTCATCCATTCTCTCTCTCCCTCTCTGACACTCGGTGTAAACCCTGACAGCGAACGGGACGAAGGCCGTGGTGAACGAGAACGGGACCACGCTGACGAGCATGTCGTCAGGGGAGACCACCCACACGGACGACGCCTCGCTATTCTGGGCCCTGAGGGGCGGGGGCGGGGGCACGTGGGGGGTGGTGACGACCTTCACCTTCAAACTGCACCACGCCCCCCAGCGCATCCGCAGGGTGACCTTGAACTGGGCCCTCTACTACCTTGGTGAGTTGCTGGAACTGATGAACTACGAGGCCAGGGCAGTGAAAGCTTAATCGACAAAATAGTAAAGAGTGGTAACTCTCTCTCTCTCTCCCTCTCTCTCTCCCTCCCTCTCTTTTCCCCCTCTCTCACCCTCTCTCTTCCCCTCTCTCTTTATCTCTCTCTCCCTCTCCCTCTCTCTCTCCCCTTCCCTCTCTTTTCGCTCTCTCTCTCCCTCTCTCTCTAAACTACGAGGCCAGGGGAATGAATGCTAAATCGACAAAATAGTAAAGAGTGGTAACTCTCTCTCTCTTTCTCTCTCTCATTCTCTCTCTCTCTCTCCCTCTCTCTCTCTCCCTCCCTCTCTCTCCCTTTCTCCCCCTCTCTCCCTCTTTCTCCCTCTCCCTCCACCCCACTCTCTCTCCCTCTCTCTTTCTCTCCCTCTCTCTCTTCCCCCTCTCTCTCTTCCCCCTCTCTCTCACTCCCTCTCTTTCTCTCTCTCTTTCCCTCCCTCTCTCTCCCTCTCTCTCTTTCTCTCTCTCTATCCCCCGCTCTCTCTCCCTCCATTCACAAGCTACACATCTTTCAAGTCAATGCTGTTTTTCGCTACCGATTCAGCCAACACATTGGTAAATAAAGGTACATTCTTCTCCTTCTTTCTGTTACATGCATGCTGGTATTTTCGTGTCTCCATAACCCACCGAACACTGACATGGGTTACAGGATCTTTAACGTGCGTATTTAATCTTCTGCGTGCCGTATACGCACGAAGGGGGTTAAGGCACTAGCAGGTCTGCACACATATGTTGACCTGGGAGATGGGAAAAATCTCCACCTTTTACCCACAAGGCACCGTCACCGTGATTCGAACCCGGGACCCTCAGACTGACAGTCCAACGCTTAAACCACTCGGCTATTTTTTTTAATGTGTAGACCTGCTAGTGCCTGAATCCCCTTCGTGTGTTTTCGCAAGCAGGAGATCAAATACACACGCTAAAGATCCTGTAATCCATGTCAGCCTTTGGAGGGTTAAGGAAACAAGAACATACCCAGCATGCACACCCCCGAAATCGGAGTATGGCTGCCTTCATGGCGGGGCTAAAAAACGGACACACACGTAAAAGTCCACTCGTGTACATACCAGCGTACATAGGAGTTGTAGCCCACGAACGAAGAAGAAATCAATGTTGATATTATTATAATATTAACCCCCTCCCCCACACCCCCGCCCCACAAAACTCGACCCCCTACTCCTTCCTCGTGGTGTGCAGGCACACCCATAGGTACGTCCACCGTGAAGCACGTGCTGAAACAGCTGGGCCGGCTGTCTGCTGACTGGGGTGGCTACCTGATCGTGTCTGGCGCGACTCTGGACTTGCAGTCAGCAGGGTTGCTCACCCTCTTCCTCAACCATTTCGGCACGGACGACTCGCCTTCCAACAGTGACGTCGACGACCTTCTTGACTACTACACATTGGCACAGTTCGGGTGAGTGTGTGGATAGCTGGAGGAGGAGGAGGAGGAGGAATTTTGTTTAATGTCCCGTCACACATATCGGTGATTGAAGACATTTGAGTATTATCGGTTAGAAGGGGTGGGAGATGTGAATGAATGGAGGGTTGGGGGAAACTGGGCAAATAAAGGTGAAATGAGGGTGAAATTTGAAAAAAAAAATCTAAATACAATTACAGGAAATTACTGAAAGGACTTCGTAAAAGAGAAGTCGTTAAACTGACAAGCGAAACAACTGGTACTGAATGCAAAAAGTCAAAAACATCAACGTTCTCAGTCACTTGTGAAGACACACTTTCCTGTTCATAAGGCTTCATCAAGCTGCAGTCAAAAATTGTATGCTTAATTGTCAGGTTACTAAAGCATATGCACTTGACATTAGAACAATACTTGATCCGTAATGAATTTGATGATAGTCTGAGAGCTAAACTCAGAATTGGTCTGCGAATCGGACCAAAGTCTGAGAGAGTCAATTGACGAGTGGATAGATACATGCATGTTCTTATGCATGATAGTCGTTTTCGACTATGACCATCGCAACAGCAGTGGAGGTAACTGTAGAGGGTTTGTTGGCGCATCTGCCTACAGCCTCATGAAACAGCTGTCGATTTCTGGCAGAGAGAGGACACGGGCTCTCAAGGCAATGGCAGAAGCAGCAGAAAAGAGTTCCAGCTGGATCTGGTCGAGGAGGAATGAAAGTAAACGTCATAAGTTTCCTACTCAAACTAGGCGTATGATGGCTCAGTGGTTAAAAAGTCTGCCAGAAAATGTGACTCAGTCTTGAAGTGGCGACCACCCTGGAGGCGCGGGTTCGAACCTGCTGAGGACCAGGAAAAAAAAGAAAAAAAAGGCGACAATACAAGGGCATCCAGGAGTCATGAACTGGCAGCGGCCCGGCCCCCTTAGAGTGCAAGGAGTTAAGGGCCGAAACACTTGACTGAGAGGGACTTCTCAGAAGAACTTGTACTGTCCAGCTCTCCCTAGAGTTTCTTATCACTGTCCCGACTATCTGGACTGGAATTTGGTGACAGTGGAGAGTGTCTTGCCCCAAGTTACATTCCCACTCTCTCGGCCAAGGGGGTTTTAGGACAGTCGGTGTTGGAATGGTTCCCAAAGGCCAGCTAGCCCCCAAGGCTGCAGCACTAAGAGCCAGTGTTATTTTGCCTCCTGGTTTGAGAGTCATAGTCCTTCACAAAAGACTCAGCTGTAAAGGACTTTCCACTGCCTTGGAGAAACCATTTATCATATAGCTCTCACTTCGCTGTTGGCCCCACTGTAAACTCTGCCAGTCTGATATAAGCTGAGTGTTGGACCTGGTGTGAATGTGTACGAACGTGTATGAACGTGTATGAAATGTACGAATGTGTATGAACATGTGTCAACGTGTATGAACATGTACGAACATGCAGGAACGTATATGAACATGTATGAACTTGTACGAACGTGTATGAACATGTACGAACGTGTATGAACATGTATGAATATGTATGAACGTGTAAGAACATGCATGAACGTTTATGAACACGTATGAAGATGAATGAATATGTATAAACGTGTATGAATGTGTATGAACATGTACGAACGTGTATGAACATGTATGAGCACGTATGAAGATGAATGAATATGTATAAATGTGTACGAACGTGTATGAACGTGTACGAACGTGTATGAATGTGTATTAACATGTCTGAACATGTATGAACATGCATAAGCATTTATGAACGTGAATGAACATGTATGAAGGTGTAGAGACACAGGAAGGACGACACTTTCATGGAGCTGTCACCTGCTTCCTGAAGATGAGAGAATGTGTATGAACGTGTATGAACATGTATGAACGTGTACTAACGTGTACGAATGTGTATGAACGTGTATGAACATGTATGAACGTGTACTACCGTGTACGAATGTGTATGAACGAGCACGAATGTGTATGAAGATGTACGAACGTGTATGAATATGTATGGACGTGTGTGAACATGCCCGGACACGTATGAACATTTACGAACGTGTATGAACTTGCATGAACACGCATGAACATGTACGACCATGTTTGAACATTATGAACGTGTACGAATGTGTATAAACCTGTACGAACGTGTATGAACATGTACGAATGTGCACTATCGTGTATACACACAGGAAGAACGACAACCGATTCGACACGTTGAACACGAAAAAACAAACAAACAAACAAACAAACAAAAAAACCGTGTATGAATGTGTACGAACGTGTACGCACATGCACGAACGTATTATGAACATGTAGGAACGTGTATGAACATGCACGAACGTGCATGAGTATCAGTATCAGTAGCTCAAGGAGGCGTCACTGCGTTCAGTCAAATCCATATACGCTACACTGCATCTGCCAAGCAGATGCCTCACTGGCAGCGTAACCCAACGCGCTTTGTCAGGCCTCGAGAAAAATTTAAATAATTTTTTTTTTTTTTTAAATAAAAAAATAAAATAAAATAAAATTTAAAAAACCCCAATAAATATGAAAAAAAAATAAAAAATTAAAATTTTTAAAAAAAATAATAAATAAATAAATAAAATAACAAAAAATAAATAAAATGACATAAAATAAATAAATAAAAAATAATAGATAAATACATAAAAATATTACTACTAATAATAATAATGATATTACAACAACAACAACAAAAACCAACAAAAAACAAGAACGTGCATGAACTGAACATGTATGAACGTGTAATGCCACCTCCCCCCCCCCCCCCCCCACAGGAAGAACGACACCAGGTTCGATACTTTCATGGACTACGAGGAGACGGTCTATGACCCGCCCTCAGCCTACACGTACATCTACAACAACTTCATCTCCAACCACACCCTGGACGACGAAGCCAAGCTGGACAGCCTTGTGGAGTTCCTCATGGGTCTGGTTGTCGCCCCGTCCTACACTTCCGTTCAAATCTGCACCGGGGTTTTGATTGGAGGTAGGCAGGTGTGGGTGTGGGTGGGTGGCTGGGGGGTTGGGGAGTGGGGGGGGAGGGGTGGAGGGGGAGGGTGTGTTGGTTTGGAGGGTGGGTGAGTGTGTGTGCATTATATTGTATTGTGTTGTATTTCTCTTTTCATCACAGCAGATTTCTCTGTGTGAAATTCGGGCTGCTCTGCTCTCCCCAGGGAGAGCGCGTCGCTACACTACAGCGCCCCCCCACCCCCCACCCCCACCTCCCCCCCCCTTTTTTTTTTTTTTCCTGCGTGCAATTTTATTTGTTTTTCCTATCGAAGTGGATTCTTCGACAGAATTTTGCCAGGAACAAACCCTTTTGTTGCCATGGGTTCTTTTACGTGCACTAAGTGCATGCTGCACACGGGACCTCGGTTTATCGTCTCATTCGAATGACTAACGTCCAGACCACCACTCAAGGTCTAGTGGAGGGGGAGAAAATATCGGCGGCTGAGCTGTGATTCAAACCAGCGCACTCAGATTCTCTCGCTTACCTCGCGGACGCGTTACCTCTAGGCCGTCACTCCACTTGTGTGTGTGTGTGTGTATTTGTTTGTGGGTGGGTGTTTGTGGGAGAGATAGAGTGTGTGAATTTGTGTGGGCGTGAGAGGTGTGGGGGGGGGGAGGGGAGAGAGAGACAGAGACAGTGACATAGTTGCAAGCACAGAGACAGAGAGAGAGATACAGAGACAGAGACACACACACACACACAGACAAAGAGACAGAGAAAGAGAGACACAGAGAGACACGGAGAGAGAAACACAGGGAGAGAGAGAGACACACAGACAAAGATTCAAGATTCAAAAACTTTATTACTCAAGGATAAAGATTTTAGGCATTGCCCAGTCTTCCAATCTGTCCTTGTGACAACAATAACAATAACAACATTAACGATAACGACACAACAATAATAATTTTGTTAACACTGCTACATCTACTGCTACTACAACGAAGAATGATCACCATCATCATCATTAGCATCGTAAAAAGTAATAAAACGAACGCATTCACACATTCATATCCATACACATGCACGCACTCTCTCCACCCAACACACACACACACACACACACACACACACACACACACACACACACACATATATATATATATATATATATAT
>NC_134908.1:22719681-22734681 GCF_041734735.1 Babylonia areolata
TGTTTACCAGTTGTTTTTTTTATGTGTATTTAAAAAAAATTACTTATGAGTTTTCATTTTTATCTTTTCTTTTAAAAAAAGAAGGAAAATTTGGCTTTCTGTGGAGATTTCAGTTCTGTTGAGCGCTTTAAAAGGCCCTTTTTGTGCTTGTTTGTTTACCAGTTGTTTTTTTTATGTGTATTTAAAAAAAATACTTATGAGTTTTCATTTTTATCTTTTCTTTTAAAAAAAGAAGGAAAATTTGGCTTTCTGTGGAGATTTCAGTTCTGTTGAGCGCTTTAAAAGGCCCTTTTTGTGCTTGTTTGTTTACCAGTTGTTTTTTTTATGTGTATTTAAAAAAAATTACTTATGAGTTTTCATTTTTATCTTTTCTTTTAAAAAAAGAAGGAAAATTTGGCTTTCTGTGGAGGTTTCAGTTCTGTTGAGCGCTTTAAAAGGCCCTTTTTGTGCTTGTTTGTTTACCAGTTGTTTTTTTATGTGTATTTAAAAAAAATTACTTATGAGTTTTCATTTTTATCTTTTCTTTTAAAAAAAGAAGGAAAATTTGGCTTTCTGTGGAGGTTTCAGTTCTGTTGAGCGCTTTAAAAGGCCCTTTTTGTGCTTGTTTGTTTACCAGTTGTTTTTTTTATGTGTATTTAAAAAAATTACTTATGAGTTTTCATTTTTATCTTTTCTTTTAAAAAAAGAAGGAAAATTTGGCTTTCTGTGGAGGTTTCAGTTCTGTTGAGCGCTTTAAAAGGCCCTTTTTGTGCTTGTTTGTTTACCAGTTGTTTTTTTTATGTGTATTTAAAAAAAATTACTTATGAGTTTTCATTTTTATCTTTTCTTTTAAAAAAAGAAGGAAAATTTGGCTTTCTGTGGAGGTTTCAGTTCTGTTGAGCGCTTTAAAAGGCCCTTTTTGTGCTTGTTTGTTTACCAGTTGGTTTTTTTTATGTGTATTTAAAAAAAATTACTTATGAGTTTTCATTTTTATCTTTTCTTTTAAAAAAAGAAGGAAAATTTGGCTTTCTGTGGAGGTTTCAGTTCTGTTGAGCGCTTTAAAAGGCCCTTTTTGTGCTTGTTTGTTTACCAGTTGGTTTTTTTATGTGTATTTAAAAAAAATTACTTATGAGTTTTCATTTTTATCTTTTCTTTTAAAAAAAGAAGGAAAATTTGGCTTTCTGTGGAGGTTTCAGTTCTGTTGAGCGCTTTAAAAGGCCCTTTTTGTGCTTGTTTGTTTACCAGTTGGTTTTTTTATGTGTATTTAAAAAAAATTACTTATGAGTTTTCATTTTTATCTTTTCTTTTAAAAAAAGAAGGAAAATTTGGCTTTCTGTGGAGATTTCAGTTCTGTTGAGCGCTTTAAAAGGCCCTTTTTGTGCTTGTTTGTTTACCAGTTGTTTTTTTTATGTGTATTTAAAAAAAATTACTTATGAGTTTTCATTTTTATCTTTTCTTTTAAAAAAAGAAGGAAAATTTGGCTTTCTGTGGAGATTTCAGTTCTGTTGAGCGCTTTAAAAGGCCCTTTTTGTGCTTGTTTGTTTACCAGTTGGTTTTTTTATGTGTATTTAAAAAAAATTACTTATGAGTTTTCATTTTTATCTTTTCTTTTAAAAAAAGAAGGAAAATTTGGCTTTCTGTGGAGATTTCAGTTCTGTTGAGCGCTTTAAAAGGCCCTTTTTGTGCTTGTTTGTTTACCAGTTGTTTTTTTTATGTGTATTTAAAAAAAATTACTTATGAGTTTTCATTTTTATCTTTTCTTTTAAAAAAAGAAGGAAAATTTGGCTTTCTGTGGAGATTTCAGTTCTGTTGAGCGCTTTAAAAGGCCCTTTTTGTGCTTGTTTGTTTACCAGTTGGTTTTTTTATGTGTATTTAAAAAAAATTACTTATGAGTTTTCATTTTTATCTTTTCTTTTAAAAAAAGAAGGAAAATTTGGCTTTCTGTGGAGGTTTCAGTTCTGTTGAGCGCTTTAAAAGGCCCTTTTTGTGCTTGTTTGTTTACCAGTTGGTTTTTTTATGTGTATTTAAAAAAAATTACTTATGAGTTTTCATTTTTATCTTTTCTTTTAAAAAAAGAAGGAAAATTTGGCTTTCTGTGGAGATTTCAGTTCTGTTGAGCGCTTTAAAAGGCCCTTTTTGTGCTTGTTTGTTTACCAGTTGTTTTTTTTATGTGTATTTAAAAAAAATTACTTATGAGTTTTCATTTTTATCTTTTCTTTTAAAAAAAGAAGGAAAATTTGGCTTTCTGTGGAGGTTTCAGTTCTGTTGAGCGCTTTAAAAGGCCCTTTTTGTGCTTGTTTGTTTACCAGTTGTTTTTTTTATGTGTATTTAAAAAAAATTACTTATGAGTTTTCATTTTTATCTTTTCTTTTAAAAAAAGAAGGAAAATTTGGCTTTCTGTGGAGGTTTCAGTTCTGTTGAGCGCTTTAAAAGGCCCTTTTTGTGCTTGTTTGTTTACCAGTTGGTTTTTTTTATGTGTATTTAAAAAAAATTACTTATGAGTTTTCATTTTTATCTTTTCTTTTAAAAAAAGAAGGAAAATTTGGCTTTCTGTGGAGATTTCAGTTCTGTTGAGCGCTTTAAAAGGCCCTTTTTGTGCTTGTTTGTTTACCAGTTGGTTTTTTTATGTGTATTTAAAAAAAATTACTTATGAGTTTTCATTTTTATCTTTTCTTTTAAAAAAAGAAGGAAAATTTGGCTTTCTGTGGAGATTTCAGTTCTGTTGAGCGCTTTAAAAGGCCCTTTTTGTGCTTGTTTGTTTACCAGTTGTTTTTTTTATGTGTATTTAAAAAAAATTACTTATGAGTTTTCATTTTTATCTTTTCTTTTAAAAAAAGAAGGAAAATTTGGCTTTCTGTGGAGATTTCAGTTCTGTTGAGCGCTTTAAAAGGCCCTTTTTGTGCTTGTTTGTTTACCAGTTGTTTTTTTTATGTGTATTTAAAAAAAATTACTTATGAGTTTTCATTTTTATCTTTTCTTTTAAAAAAAGAAGGAAAATTTGGCTTTCTGTGGAGGTTTCAGTTCTGTTGAGCGCTTTAAAAGGCCCTTTTTGTGCTTGTTTGTTTACCAGTTGTTTTTTTTATGTGTATTTAAAAAAAATTACTTATGAGTTTTCATTTTTATCTTTTCTTTTAAAAAAAGAAGGAAAATTTGGCTTTCTGTGGAGATTTCAGTTCTGTTGAGCGCTTTAAAAGGCCCTTTTTGTGCTTGTTTGTTTACCAGTTGTTTTTTTTATGTGTATTTAAAAAAAATTACTTATGAGTTTTCATTTTTATCTTTTCTTTTAAAAAAAGAAGGAAAATTTGGCTTTCTGTGGAGGTTTCAGTTCTGTTGAGCGCTTTAAAAGGCCCTTTTTGTGCTTGTTTGTTTACCAGTTGTTTTTTTTATGTGTATTTAAAAAAAATTACTTATGAGTTTTCATTTTTATCTTTTCTTTTAAAAAAAGAAGGAAAATTTGGCTTTCTGTGGAGGTTTCAGTTCTGTTGAGCGCTTTAAAAGGCCCTTTTTGTGCTTGTTTGTTTACCAGTTGTTTTTTTTATGTGTATTTAAAAAAAATTACTTATGAGTTTTCATTTTTATCTTTTCTTTTAAAAAAAGAAGGAAAATTTGGCTTTCTGTGGAGGTTTCAGTTCTGTTGAGCGCTTTAAAAGGCCCTTTTTGTGCTTGTTTGTTTACCAGTTGTTTTTTTTATGTGTATTTAAAAAAAATTACTTATGAGTTTTCATTTTTATCTTTTCTTTTAAAAAAAGAAGGAAAATTTGGCTTTCTGTGGAGGTTTCAGTTCTGTTGAGCGCTTTAAAAGGCCCTTTTTGTGCTTGTTTGTTTACCAGTTGTTTTTTTTATGTGTATTTAAAAAAAATTACTTATGAGTTTTCATTTTTATCTTTTCTTTTAAAAAAAGAAGGAAAATTTGGCTTTCTGTGGAGACTTCAGTTCTGTTGAGCGCTTTAAAAGGCCCTTTTTGTGCTTGTTTGTTTACCAGTTGTTTTTTTTATGTGTATTTAAAAAAAATTACTTATGAGTTTTCATTTTTATCTTTTCTTTTAAAAAAAGAAGGAAAATTTGGCTTTCTGTGGAGGTTTCAGTTCTGTTGAGCGCTTTAAAAGGCCCTTTTTGTGCTTGTTTGTTTACCAGTTGTTTTTTTTATGTGTATTTAAAAAAAATTACTTATGAGTTTTCATTTTTATCTTTTCTTTTAAAAAAAGAAGGAAAATTTGGCTTTCTGTGGAGATTTCAGTTCTGTTGAGCGCTTTAAAAGGCCCTTTTTGTGCTTGTTTGTTTACCAGTTGTTTTTTTTATGTGTATTTAAAAAAAATTACTTATGAGTTTTCATTTTTATCTTTTCTTTTAAAAAAAGAAGGAAAATTTGGCTTTCTGTGGAGATTTCAGTTCTGTTGAGCGCTTTAAAAGGCCCTTTTTGTGCTTGTTTGTTTACCAGTTGTTTTTTTTATGTGTATTTAAAAAAAATTACTTATGAGTTTTCATTTTTATCTTTTCTTTTAAAAAAAGAAGGAAAATTTGGCTTTCTGTGGAGGTTTCAGTTCTGTTGAGCGCTTTAAAAGGCCCTTTTTGTGCTTGTTTGTTTACCAGTTGTTTTTTTTATGTGTATTTAAAAAAAATTACTTATGAGTTTTCATTTTTATCTTTTCTTTTAAAAAAAGAAGGAAAATTTGGCTTTCTGTGGAGGTTTCAGTTCTGTTGAGCGCTTTAAAAGGCCCTTTTTGTGCTTGTTTGTTTACCAGTTGTTTTTTTTATGTGTATTTAAAAAAAATTACTTATGAGTTTTCATTTTTATCTTTTCTTTTAAAAAAAGAAGGAAAATTTGGCTTTCTGTGGAGGTTTCAGTTCTGTTGAGCGCTTTAAAAGGCCCTTTTTGTGCTTGTTTGTTTACCAGTTGTTTTTTTTATGTGTATTTAAAAAAAATTACTTATGAGTTTTCATTTTTATCTTTTCTTTTAAAAAAAGAAGGAAAATTTGGCTTTCTGTGGAGGTTTCAGTTCTGTTGAGCGCTTTAAAAGGCCCTTTTTGTGCTTGTTTGTTTACCAGTTGTTTTTTTTATGTGTATTTAAAAAAAATTACTTATGAGTTTTCATTTTTATCTTTTCTTTTAAAAAAAGAAGGAAAATTTGGCTTTCTGTGGAGATTTCAGTTCTGTTGAGCGCTTTAAAAGGCCCTTTTTGTGCTTGTTTGTTTACCAGTTGTTTTTTTTATGTGTATTTAAAAAAAATTACTTATGAGTTTTCATTTTTATCTTTTCTTTTAAAAAAAGAAGGAAAATTTGGCTTTCTGTGGAGGTTTCAGTTCTGTTGAGCGCTTTAAAAGGCCCTTTTTGTGCTTGTTTGTTTACCAGTTGTTTTTTTTATGTGTATTTAAAAAAAATTACTTATGAGTTTTCATTTTTATCTTTTCTTTTAAAAAAAGAAGGAAAATTTGGCTTTCTGTAGAGGTTTCAGTTCTGCTGAGCGCTTTAAAAGGCCCTTTTTGTGCTTGTTTGTTTATGAACTGTTTTGTGTGTGTGTATTTAAAAAAAAAACAAAAAAAACTTATGAGTTTTCATTTTTATTTTTTCTTAAAAAAAAAGAAAAAAAAGAGGAAGATTTGGCTTTCAGTGAAGATTTCAGTTCTGTTGAGCGCTTTAAAATGCCCATTTTTTGCTTTTTTATTTGTCAGTTGTTTTTTGTGTGTATAAAAAAAAAATACTTATGAGTTTTCATTTTTATCTTTTCTCTAAAAACTGATATTGGAAGTTGTATCGATTGTCATAGTTCTAATGTTTGAAACGGATATTGGAAGTTGTATAGATTGTTACAGTTCTAATGTTTGAAACGGATATTGGAAGTTGTACTGATTGTCACAGTTCTAATAGTTGAAACGGATATTTTGATTTTATGCACAAGTGAACAGATATATCGATTGTCATAATTCTAATGTTTCTCAAGGAAGTTAACCTTCACCTTGTGTCTGTCAAATACTAACTTTCTCGTTTGAAACATGACGTTTTGATTTATGTACAAAGGCACTGATATTTAAACGCATTAATCAGATATGGGTATACTCCACATATTTTTTGTGTGTCTGAAATGATTTTTATTTCTATGAATAGTAGCAGCATAGTGATGTATCTAGAACTTCCTATCGCTTATGTAGACGTTTTCGCTGTGTATGTGTTGTTCATTTTCTTACAGACGTGCCAGCTAAATGGAACAATAAAAACAGGTAGCACAAGAACCAGCGTTGTGAGTCATGCTGCACAGCAGCTACAGCAGCAACAACAACAACAACAACACCAACAACAACAACACCAACAGCAGCAGCAACAACAACGACACCAACGACAACAAACACCAACACCAACAACAACAACACCAACAACAACAGAAACAAAAACACCAACAACAGAAACAACGACAACAACAGCAACAACAACAATAGGAACAACAACAACAACAATAGTAACAACAGCAGCAACAACAACAGCAATAGCAACAAGAACAGCAACAATAACAACAATAGCAATAGCAGCAACAACATCAATAGCATCGACAACAACAACAGCAATAGCAACAACAGCAAAAACAACAACAAAAGTAACAGCAAGAACAACAACAATAGCAAAAACAACAACAACAGCAGCAGCAATAACAACAACAGCAACAACAATAACAACAGCAACACCATCAACAACAACAACAACAACAGCAGCAACAGCAACAGTAACAATAACAACAAGAAAAACAAAAACAACAACGACAGCAACAACAGCAATCAACAACAATAACAACGAGAAGAAAAGCAATAGCAACAACGACAACAACAAAAGCAATTGCAACAACAACTGCAATAGCAACAGCAATAAGAACAAGAATAGCAGCAACAATAACAACAACAGCAACAGCAACACCAGCAACAACAACAACAGTAGCAGCAGCAACAACAACAACATAAACAAAAGCAACAGCAAGAAGAAGAACAACAACAAAAGCAATTGCAACAACAATTACAACAGCAGCAACAGAAACAACAACAACAAGAGCGACAGCAACAGCTGCAGCAACAACAACAACAACTAGAGCAACAAAAGCAACAGTAAGAACAACAACAACAGCAACAGGAACAACAATAACAGCAACAACAACAGCAAAAGCAATAGCAACAACAGCAGCAACACCATTAACAACAGCAGCAACATCGACAACAACAATAATAACAACAGGAACAACAACAACAGCAATAGCAACAACAACAACAGCAGCAACACCAGCAACATAAACAGCAACAACAACAACATCAACAACAACAGCAGAGCTTGGAGAGGAAGGTACGGGGGTGGGGTGGGGTGGGGGAGTGGGAGGTGCTTACCAGTTCATATGTACAACAATCGAACACACACACACACACACACACACACACACACCACACGCACGCACGCACGCACGCACACACACACACATACATTTTGGGACTTTAAAATATTTTGGGACTAAACGAATCTCCATGTTTGTGTGCACACACTCTGTCTGTCTGTCTGTCTGTCTGTCTGTCTGTCTGTCTGTCTGTCTGTCTGTCTGTCTGTCTGTCTGTCTGTCTCTCTCTCTCTCTCTCTCTCTCTCTGTCTCTTGATCTCTCTGTCTCTCTTTCACCCACTTGGTCTCTCTGTCTGTCAGTCTGTCTGTCTGTCTCTCCCTCCCTCTGTCTGTCTGTCTCTCCCCCCCCCCTCTCTCTCTCTCTGTCTCTGTCTCTCTCTGTGAAGCATTCCACTGTGGCTTTGTGTTCATTAAGAAGGGGATTACTCAGAACAAACTATAACTGAGTGCTGTCAAAACTGAAGCGATATTCAGATGTTCGTAGAGCCAGTCAAAAACTCCCCACTGTTACTGTTCACCCAGTCAAACGTGTCATAAAGCAGACAGTAAATGTTCAAGAGTCCTGTGATAGCAGTCGGTAGATGCACACGCATCCTGCGATCAAGCAAACGGTGCATGCAACCAAATCCTGTGATAGCAGACGGTAAATGCACCCACTTTCTAGAAGTAGTTAATGCAACCCAATCATGTCATGAAGCAAACGGTTAATGTAAGCAAACCCTGTGCACATGGTCAAACAGATGGTGAATAGGCCATACACCTATTCCTGTAAAAATCGATGCTGCAATAAAGCAGTTAGTCAATGATCTAGGATCCTGTGATACCAGACGATAAATGCTCCAGCGGTGCGCGATCAAGCAGACGGTAGATGTTT
Source organism: Babylonia areolata (assembly GCF_041734735.1). Taxonomy (NCBI): domain Eukaryota; kingdom Metazoa; phylum Mollusca; class Gastropoda; order Neogastropoda; family Buccinidae; genus Babylonia; species Babylonia areolata. Next base: position 22,727,899 of record NC_134908.1, read on the forward strand.
TACAATCCTGTGACAGCAGATGGTAAATACAGGCACATCCTGTGCTAGCCACAGCAGAAGGTGAATGCACCCGGAACCTATGATCAACATGTGGTGTGTATGTGCGCGTGTGCACCAGACCAGAACGACCATCACACCACACCACTCCATGACTCACCACACATCACCACACCACACTGTACTACACAACACCACATCACGTCAAACGTTACCACACCACCCCACCCCACACCTCACCACCCCACACCACACCACACCACACCACCCCACACCACACCACCCCACACCACACCACACCACACCACACCACACCACGTCACACCACGCCACATCACACCACACCACGCCACATCACACCACACCACACCACGTCACACCACGCCACACCACACCACACCACACCACGTCACACCACGCCACATCACACCACACCACATCACACCACGCCACACCACACCACACCACGCCACGCCACGCCACGCCACGCCACATCACGCCACGTCACACCACACCACACCACACCACACCACACCACACCACACCACCCCACACCACGTCACACCACATCACACCACGTCACACCACACCACACCACGTCACACCACGTCACACCACACCACACCACACCACACCAGCCCACACCACACCACATCACACCACACCACACCACGCCACACCACACCACACCACCCCACACCACACCACACCACCCCACCCCACACCACGTCACACCACGTCACACCACGTCACACCACATCACACCACGCCACACCACCCCACCCCACACCACACCACCCCACCCCACACCACACCACGTCACACCACGTCACACCACATCACACCACGCCACACCACACCACGTCACACCACATCACGCCACGTCACACCACATCACGCCACGCCACACCACGTCACACCACACCACACCACACCACACCACACCACGTCACACCACGTCACACCACGTCACACCACATCACGCCACGCCACACCACACCACGTCACACCACGTCACACCACATCACGCCACGCCACACCACACCACACCACCCCACACCACACCACACCACACCACCCCACCCCACACCACGTCACACCACGCCACACCACGCCACATCACACCACGCCACACCACACCACACCACACCACACCACACCACACCACACCACGTCACACCACGTCACACCACGTCACACCACATCACGCCACGCCACACCACACCACGTCACACCACATCACGCCACGCCACACCACACCACGTCACACCACACCACGTCACACCACGTCACACCACGTCACACCACACCACCCCACACCACACCACATCACACCACGCCACACCACACCACACCACACCACGTCACACCACGCCACACCACGCCACATCACACCACGCCACACCACACCACACCACACCGCACCACACCACACCACACCACGCCACACCACACCACACCACTCACACAACAGCCAGAACCACACCACACCACACCACACCACACCACGCCACACCACACCACACCACACCACTCACACAACAGCCACAACCACACTACCAAACACAATCAGACCTTAGCGGACGGGCGCAATAGCCGAGTGGTTAAAGCAATGGACTTTCAATCTGAGGGTCTCGGGTTCGAATCTCGGTAACCGCTCCTGGTGGGTAAAGGGTGGAAAGTTTTTCCGATCTCCCAGGTCAACATAAAATTATGTGCAGGCCTGCAAGTGCCTCTGAACCCCCCTTCGTGTGTATACGGCAAGCAGAAGAACAAATACGAACGCTAATTAAAGATCATGTAATCCATGTCAGCGCTCAGTGGGTCGTGGAAACAAGAACATACCCAGCATGCACACCCCCGAAAACAGAGTATGGCTGCCTACATGGCGGGGTAAAAACGGTCATACACGGAAAAACCCACTCGTGTAAACATGAGTGAACGTAGGAGTTGCAGCCCACGAACGAAGAAGAAGAAGAAGAAGAAGAAGAAGAAAAACTAGAACGGAGCCAACTCCTGTGGTTGCTGTTTCGCAAGCTGCCAGGTCGGTTTGCCTGCATCCTCATCGTCTGCCATGCCAGCGAGGCCAGTGTGTGTGTGTGTGTGTGTGTGTGTGTGTGTGTGTGTGTGTGTGTGGTGCTTCCTACACCATGATCGATCATGGCTTTGTGGAGCATTCCTCAGAAATCAGCTTCAGCCTTGAACTCTGTGTGTGTGTGTGTGTGTGTGTGTGTGTGTGTGTGTGTTGCTTCCTACACTATGATCGATCATGGCTTTGTGGAGCATTCCTCAGAAATCAGCTTCAGCCTTGAACTCTGTGTGTGTGTGTGTGTGTGTGTGTGTGTGTGTGTGTGTTGCTTCCTACACCATGATCGATCATGGCTTTGTGGAGCATTCCTCAGAAATCAGCTTCAGCCTTGAACTCTGTGTGTGTGTGTGTGTGTGTGTGTGTGTGTGTGTGTGTGCTTACGCGTGTGTTCGTGTGTGTGGAGGGGGTGGGGGAGAGGGAGACAGACAGGCAGTGGCATTGACAGTTGCAGGCACACACACACACACACACACACACACACAGACACACTGTCTCTGTCTTTCTCTTCCGCTCTTTTTTTCTGTCTCCTCTCTCTTTCTCTCTGTCTTTCTCTGTCTGCCTGTCTGTTTGTCTGCCCCCCCCCCTCTCTCTCTCTCTCTCTCTCTCTCGGCTTCAAATGAGAGAAGCATTCATCCAAAGACAGACAAGAGAGCATGTTAACAACGACAGACCGCTGTGTTTTTGTACGATGAAAAAACAACAAACCAAAAAACACAACAGACCAAGTGTACACAATGATGTTATCTCTGACTGCTTTGGAGAGAGTCGAAAGCCAAAACAGCTGTTTCACACTTATCTGTGCTGTCTGTCTGTCTGTTTGCCTGTCTGTCTGTCAAACAGAGAGAGTGAGAGAGAGAGTGAGAGAGAGAGAGAGTCAGAGACAAAGACACAGAGAGAGGGAATGAGAGAGAGAGGGACAGACAGACAGATAAACAGAGACAGAGAGACACACATAGAGACAGAGCGAGACAGACAGACAGGCAGACAGAGAGACAGACAGAAAGACAGTCAGACAGAGAGACAGAGAGAGACATATAGACAGACAGACAGACAGAATCAGAGACAGAGAGAAAGGAGAGAGAGAGAGAGAGAGAGAGAGAGAGAGAGAGAGAGAGAGAGAGAGAGAGAGAGAGAGAGACAAACAGTCAAACAGAGACACACATAGAGAAAGACAGAAAGAGAGAGAGAAAGAAAGACAGACAGACAGAGACAGACAGTCAGAGACAGAGAGAAAGAGAGGGTGGGAGAGAGAGAGAAAAAAAGACAGACAGACAGAGAGAGTAAGAGAGACAGTCAAACAGAGAGACAGAGAGAGAGGGGGACACAGAGAGAGAGAGTGACAGAGACAGAGAGAGAGAGATAGAGAGAGAGACAGAGACAGAGATTCAGATACGAATGATTTATTCATTTCAGACCATAGCCCCTAATGAAGGACCATGCGAACAATTCATGACACGTACAGCGCGAAGTTCGAAGAACACAACAATTACCCCCCCCCCCCCCCCCCCCCCCCCCCCCTTTTTTAAATTTTTTTTTAATGCGTTAGTTAGAATTAATAAAACAGTTTATGACGTAGCTATTTCTCTAGAGTTAAAAGCCTAGTGTACAAATACAAAGACCAAATTAATGACGAACAACAGTAACATCAGTACGTGACGTCAAGAAACCCAATTCAGACACACAGCTTTGTTTGGAGTAGTCAGGTCAGATGAGACTTTATCAAACATCACTTCGTGCTTCACAACAAAGGATAAACTGCTTTATTCTCTTCTTATTTCTGACATAATGGACACGACAGAGGGAGAGAGAGAGAGAGAGAGAGAGAGAGACAGAGACAGAGAGAGAGACAGAGACAGAGAGACAGAGACAGACAGAGAGAGAGAGAGAGAGAGAGATGCACATGCAGATGCGTACATTCCCTTTTGCTTTTGATTTCGTGTTAAAAGAAACACACACACACACACACACACACACACACACACACACACCCGCACGCACGCACGCGAGCACGCACAAACGTACCAGACGCGCGCACACACCAAGGCGCACAGGGTATGTTGTGCAAATGACTCCGTGTTTGTAAAGTGCTTAAAGCCTGGCTGGTTTCTCTCACCGGGGATAGGTGCTAAATCATCATCATCATCATCATCATCATCATCATCATCATCATCATCACCATCGCCATCATCATCATCATCGCCATCACCATCACCAACATCATCATCATCACCATCATCACTATCACCATCACCAACATCATCACCACCACCATAATCATCATCACCATCATCACTATCACCATCATCACCATCACCATCACCACCATCATCATCATCACCATCACCATCACCACCATCATCACCATCACCATCACCACCATCACCATCACCACCATCATCATCACCACCATCACCATCACCACCATCACCATCACCATCATCACCATCACCATCACCACCATCACCATCATCACCATCACCATCATCACCATCACCACCATCATCATCACCATCATCATCATCACCATCACCATCACCATCACCATCACCATCACCATCATCACCGTATTGCAGAACGGACAGGAAAACCATCAGCAGAGACCCAGGCTTTGATACACAACCAACAGACCTGGAGGAATCTGGTGAACAGTTCTTCTGGGTGGAGCCCTTATGGCTTCACAGAGTTGAGGGAGGAGGTGGAGAAGAAGAAGAAGAAGTAGTAGAAGGATGAGGAAGAGGAGGAGAAGAAGGAGGAGGAGGTCCAGAAGAAAAAGAAGAAGAAGGAGGGGGAGAAGAAGAAGGAAGAAGAAGAAGAAGAAAGAGGAGGAGGTCGAGAAGAAAAAGAAGAAGAAGGAGGAGGAGAAAGAGGAGGAGGAGGAGATCGAAAAGAAGAAGGAAGAAGAAGGAGGAGGAGGAGGTCGAGAAGAAGGAGGAGGAGAAGAAGAAGGTGGAGGAGAAGGAGGAGGAGGTCGAGAAGAAGAAGAAGGAGAAGAAGAAGAATGAGGAAGAAGAGGAGAAAGAGGAGAAGGAGGAGGAGGAGGAAGAGAAGAAGGAGAAGAGGTAGGAGGAGAAGAAGAAGAAAGATTAGGAGGAGAAGAAGGAGGAGGTCGAGAAGAAGAAGAAGGAGAAGAAGAAGAAGAAGAAGAAGAAGCAGAAGAAGCAGCAGGAGGAGGAGGAGAATAAGAAGAACAAGAACAATAAGAACAAGAAGAAATTCTGCACTCAACACCAGTGTTGAGATATATGGACACGACAACCTGGAACAGCTCGACATTGGTTCCTGTTGATCAATGCACAGCTCGCGGCTTGTGTGACACAACGAAATGTTAAACACGTATATATATCGATATATCGATCTGTTTGCAGTGCTTTGTTTACTGCAATATGGGATCTCTGCCCTGTTTGTGTGCATTTTTGTTGTGCCATTTATTTATTTATTTATTTATTTATCTATTGACTTGGTTGTACATTTATTTATCTATTTGTTTATTTATTTATTCAGTGAGTTAGTTATTTTCAATTTATTTATTTGCTCTTTTTCATTTATGCATGCTTTTTTAATTTACTTATTTATTTGTTTATTCATTTCTCTCATATGTGTGTGTGTGTGTGTGTGTGTGTGTGTGTGTGTGTGTGTGTGTGTGTGTGTGTGTGTGTGTGTGTGTTTATTCATTCATTCATTATCTATGTATGTTTTTTTTATTCATTTATTCGTTCATTCATTTATTTATTCATTCTTTTATTATTCTTTTTATCTATTTATTCATTTGTTCATTTATTCATTCACTCGTTTATTCAGTCACTCACTCATGAAGTTACTTAGTGAGCAGAGTACAGAACAGAGCGTACGTATTCATCTCAAACGAGAGAAATACGTTTTTGGTGCATGTTACATAAGCAGTGCTGGAGAATGGCAGGCATTCAATAGGATTGCACAAAGATTAAAATTAATGTTTAAATGCAGTTAGACAAATACAATAAGGTGGCATAGTGTGGTGTAGTGTGGTGTGGTGTGGTGTGGTGTGGTGTGGTGTAGTGTTGCATGGTGTGGTGTAGTATGGTGTAGTGTAGTGTGGTTTGGTGTGGTGTGTGGTGTGGTGTAGTGTGGTGTGGTGTGGTGTGGTAGGGTCTGGAGTGGTGTAGTGTGGTGTAGAGTGGTGTGGTGTGGTGTTGTCTTGTATGGAGTGGTGTGGAGTGGTGTGGTGTGGTGTGGTGTGGTGTGGTGTTGTCTTGTATGGAGTGGAGTGGAGTGGTGTGGTGTGGTGTGGTGTGGTGTTGTATTGTATGGAGTGGTGTGGAGTGGTGTGGTGTGGTGTGGTGTGGTGTTGTCTTGTATGGAGTGGTGTGGAGTGGTGTGGTGTGGTGTGGTGTGGTGTGGTGTTGTCTTGTATGGAGTGGTATGGAGTGGAGTGGAGTGGTGTGGTGTGGAGTGGTGTGGAGTGGTGTGGAGTGGAGTGGTGTGGTGTGGCGTGGTGTGGTGTGGTGTGGTGTGGAGTGGTGTGGTGTGGTGTGGTGTGGAGTGGTGTGGTGTGGTGTGGCGTGGTGTGGTGTGGTGTGGTGTGGTGTGGTGTGGTGTGGTGTGGAGTGGTGTGGTGTGGTGTGGTGTGGCGTGGTGTGGTGTGGTGTGGAGTGGTGTGGTGTGGTGTGGTGTGGCGTGCTGTGGTGTGGTGTGGAGTGGAGTGGTGTGGTGTGGTGTGG
>NC_134908.1:22739681-22757181 GCF_041734735.1 Babylonia areolata
AATTTTCCCCTTTACACTGTTAAAAGGGGACATGGTTGAAAAAATTAAATTTCCCTTCTAAAAATGTTTAAAAAGGGCCATGGTCCCCACAAAAATTTCCTTTTTTTACATGTTGTAGAGGGGCCAAAGGTTTTGACAAAATTTTTCCTTTTTAAAACGGGTTTTAAGGGGGGCCCTGGTTTTGAAAAAATTTAACCCGTTCCTCTGTTATTGAGGGGCCTTTGGGTTTTACAAATTAAAAATTTTTTTCAATTTTTAGAGGGGCCAAAGGGCTGACAAATTATCTGTTTTTACCTGTTATTTGAGGGCTTTGGGCCCCGACAAAATTTTCCCTTTTTTAAACTGTTATAGAGGGCCATGGTTCCCCACAAATTATCCGGTTTACAAATTTAAAAGAGGGGCCCCGGTCCCGACAAATTAAACCGTTTTTTCATGTTTTTTAGAGGGCCCAAAGGTCCCGACAAAAAATCCGTTTTTTAAAACCCCGTTTTAGAGGGCAAAGGTTGACAAATTATCCCTTCTAACCCTTTAATAGAGGGCCCTGGGGCTGACAAAAAATCCCTTTTAAAAAACCCGTTTTTAGAGGGCCCTGTTCTGGAAAAAATTTTTCCGTTTTACATGTTATAAAAGGGCCATGGTCTGAAAAAATTATCCGTTTTTTAAAAAACTGTTTTTGAGGGGCCCTGGGCTGACAAATTATCCGTTCTAAAACGATATAGAGGGCCCTGGTTTTGACCAAAAATTTTCCGTTTTAAAACTGAATAGAGGGCCATGGGCTGACAAATTTTTTCCGTTTTAAAAGGGAAAAGAGGGCCCCCGGGCTGACAAATTTTTCCGTTTTTACACTGTTATAGAGGGCCATGGGTTTGACAAAAATTTTCCGTTCTACACGGTTTTTAAGGGCCAAAGGCCCGATGCAAAATTTTCCGTTCTACAAATGTTATAGGGGCTATGGTCTGACAAATTTTCCCTTCTAAATGTTTGAGAAAGGGCCCAAAGGTCTGAAAAAAATTACCGTTTACCTGTTTTAGAGGGGCCATTGGGCTGGGCAAATTATCTATTCACACTGTTTTAGAGGGGCCCTGGGCTGACAATATTTCCCCTTCTACACTGTTTTAGAGGGCCCTGGTCTGACAAAAAATCTTTTTCCCACCCCCTTATAGGGGCCATGGGGTTTACAAATTTTCCGTTTTTAACCCGGTTAAAAGAGGGCCCCTGGTTTGACAAATTATTCCCTTTTTACATGTTATAAAAGGGCCCGTGGGTCTGACAAATTTAAACCTTCTAAAACTGTTATAGAGGGCCCTGGTCGAAAAATTATCCGTTTACACTTTTTATAGGGGCCCCCCGGGCTGCAAATTTCTGGGTTTTCCACTGTTATAGGGGGGCCTGGGCTGACAAATTTTTTTCCGTTCTACACTGTTATAGAGGGGCCCTGGTCCCGCAAAAATTTTCCCTTCAAAAATGTTAAAAAGGGCCCCTGGTCTACAAATTACCGTTCTAAACTGTTATAAAAGGGCCCCTGGTCTGAAAAATTATCCGTTCTACACTGTTATGAGGGGCCCCAAAGGGCTGAAAAATTTTTCTTTCTAAAATTTTTATTAAAGGGGGGGAAGGGCCCGACAAATTATTCGTTCAACCCCTGTTTAGAAAGGGCCCTGGTTTTGACCCAAATTTTCCGTTCTAAAAAACTGTTTTAGAGGGTATGGTTTACTGACAAATTATCCGTTTTTTAAAAACTGTTTTTAGAGGGGCCCTGGTTTGACAAATTATCTGTTCTACACGGGTTTTAGAGGGGCCCTGGGCGGGAAAAATTTTCCGTTCAAAAATGTTTTTTGAGGGCCCTGGGGCCCCGAAAAAATTTTCCGTTCTACACATTATAGGGGCCAAAGGTTCGAAAAATTATCTTTCAAAACTTTTTTAGAGGGCCCGGCTGGAAAAATTATCCGTTTACACTTTATAGAGGGCCCCTGGTCCCCGACAAATTAAACCCTTTCCACTTTATAGAGGGCTATGGGGGCTGACCAAAAATTTTCCGTTTTTTACACTGTTTTTTAGAGGGCCAAGGTCGAAAAAATTTTTCCCCTTCTAAAAACTGTTATAGAAAGGGGTAAAGGTTAAAAAATTTTCCGTTTACCGGGTTTTAAGAGGGGCCCTGGGGTTTACAAATTATCCCTTTATACACTGTTTTTTAGAGGGCTAATTGGGCTGACTGGGCAAATTATCCTTTCTACAAAATGTTATAGGGGGCTATGGGGGGACTGAACAAAAATTTTCCCTTTTCCCCTGTTAAAAGAGGGGTATGGTCTGATGACAAAAATCCTTTTTACACTTTAAAAGAGGGCCCCCTTGGGGCCCACAAATTTTCCGTTCTACCCTGTTTTTTAAAAGGGCCATGGGGTTTAAAAAATTACCGTTCTTTCACTGTTATAAGGGCCTGGGGGCCCGACAAATTAAAACCCTTCTACACTGTTATAGAGGGCTATGGTCTTACCCGACAAATTTTAACCTTTTTACATTTTTATAGAGGGGCCCTGGTCTGACCCCCCAAATTTTTCCCCTTCTAAAACTGGTTTAATGGAGGGGTAGGGGTTTTATGACAAAATTTTCCTTTTTCAAAAGTTTTTAGAAAGGGGCCCTTGGGGCCCGACAAAATTTTCCGTTCTAAAAATGTTTTTAAAAGGGGGTAGGGGTTGGGCTTTACAAATTACCTTCTACATGTTATAGAGGGTAATGGGGCTGGGCCCGAAAAAATTAAACCGTTTCACTGTTTATAGGGGGGGCCAAATTCCCCATGACCCAAAATTAAACCGTTTTTAAAATGTTTTTTAAAAAGGGCCCCTGGTCTGACAAATTACCGGTTTTTAAAACGTTATAGAGGGGCCCTGGTTAACAAATTAAAACCTTTCAAAACTGTTATAGGGGCCCGGTCTGACAAATTATCCGTTTAATGTTTTAGAGGGCTATGGGGTTTACTGACAAAAATTATCCGTTCTACATGTTTTAGAGGGCTATGGTTTGATGACAAATTTTTCCGTTTTAAAACTGTTATAGGGGCCAAAGGGGTTTACTGACGGGTTATCCGTTTTTTACACTGTTTATAGAGGGGCCCTGGGCTTTAATGACAAATTTTTCCGTTCTTCTCTGTTATAGGGGCCATGGTTTTAAATGACAAAAATTTTTCCCTTTTTTGACTTTTTTTAGAGGGCCAAAGGTCTGCCAAATTTTCTGTTTTTTTTAAATTTTTATAGAGGGCCATGGTCTGACTGAAAAATTATCCGTTCTACACTGTTATCGAGGGCTTATGGTATGACTGACAAATTATCCGTTCTACACTGTTATAGAGGCCATGGTCCTGACTGACAAATTATCCGTTCATACACTGTTATAGAGGGCCATGGTCGGACTGACAAATTATCCGTTCTACACTGTTATAGAGGCCATGGTCTGACAAATTATCCGTTCTACACTGTTATAGAGGGCCATGGTCTGACTGACAAATATTCGTTATACACTGTATAGAGGGCCTATGGTATGACCTGACCAAATTATCCGTTCTACACTGTTATAGAGGGCCATGGTCTGCCTGACAAATATCCGTTCTACACTGTTATAGAGGGCCATGTCTGACAAATTATCCGTTCTACACTGTAAAAGAGGGCCCATGGTCTGACAAATTATCCGTCTTCTACACAGTTATAGAGGGCCCATGGTCTGACTGACAAATTATCCGTTCTACACTGTTATAGAGGGCTATGGTCTGTCTGACAAATTATCCGTTCTACACTGTTATAGAGGGCCATGGTCTGACAAATTATCCGTTCTACACTGTTATAGAGGGCTATGGTATGACTGACAAATTATCCGTTCTACACTGTTATAGAGGGCCATGGTATGACTGACAAATTATCCGTTCTACACTGTTATAGACGGCCATGGTCTGACTGACAAATTATCCGTTCTACACTGTTATAGAGGGCCATGGTCTGACAAATTATCCGTTCTACACTGTTATAGAGGGCTATGGTCTGACTGACAAATTATCCGTTCTACACTGTTATAGAGGGCTATGGTCTGACTGACAAATTATCCGTTCTACACTGTTATAGAGGGCTATGGTATGACAAATTATCCGTTCTACACTGTTATAGAGGGCCATGGTCTGACAAATTATCCGTTCTACACTGTTATAGAGGGCTATGGTCTGACAAATTATCCGTTCTACACTGTTATAGAGGGCCATGGTCTGACAAATTATCCGTTCTACACTGTTATAGAGGGCTATGGTCTGACTGACAAATTATCCGTTCTACACTGTTATAGAGGGCTATGGTATGACTGACAAATTATCTGTTCTACTCTGTTATAGAGGGCTATGGTCTGACTGACATATTATCCGTTCTACACTGTTATAGAGGGCTATGGTATGACTGACAAATTATCCGTTCTACACTGTTATAGAGGGCTATGGTCTGACTGACAAATTATCCGTTCTACACTGTTATAGAGGGCCATGGTCTGACTGACAAATTATCCGTTCTACACTGTTATAGAGGGCTATGGTATGACTGACAAATTATCTGTTCTACACTGTTATAGAGGGCCATGGTCTGACAAATTATCCGTTCTACACTGTTATAGAGGGCCATGGTATGACTGACAAATTATCGGTTCTACACTGTTATAGAGGGCTATGGTCTGACAAATTATCCGTTCTACACTGTTATAGAGGGCTATGGTATGACTGACAAATTATCCGTTCTACACTGTTATAGAGGGCCATGGTATGACTGACAAATTATCCGTTCTACACTGTTGTAGAGGGCTATGGTATGACTGACAAATTATCCGTTCTACACTGTTATAGAGGGCTATGGTCTGACTGACAAATTATCCGTTCTACACTGTTATAGAGGGCCATGGTCTGACTGACAAATTATCCGTTCTACACTGTTATAGAGGGCTATGTCTGACTGACAAATTATCCATTCTATTGCCTGTTATAGAGGGCTATGGTCTGACTGACAAATTATCTGTTCTACACTGTTATAGAGGGCTATGTATGACTGACAAATTATCCGTTCTACACTGTTATAGAGGGCCTATGGTATGACTGACAAATTATCCGTTCTACACTGTTATAGAGGGCTATGGTCTGACTGACAAATTATCCGTTCTACACTGTTATAGAGGGCCATGGTCTGACTGACAAATTATCCGTTCTACACTGTTATAGAGGGCTATGGTCTGACTGACAAATTATCCGTTCTACACTGTTATAGAGGGCCATGGTCTGACAAATTATCCGTTCTACACTGTTATAGAGGGCCATGGTCTGACAAATTATCCGTTCTACACTGTTATAGAGGGCCATGGTCTGACAAATTATCCGTTCTACACTGTTATAGAGGGCCATGGTCTGACTGACAAATTATCTGTTCTACACTGTTATAGAGGGCCATGGTCTGACAAATTATCCGTTCTACACTGTTATAGAGGGCCATGGTCTGACAAATTATCCGTTCTACACTGTTATAGAGGGCTATGGTCTGACTGACAAATTATCCGTTCTACACTGTTATAGAGGGCTATGGTCTGACTGACAAATTATCCGTTATAGAATGCTGTGGTCTGACTGACATAGTGACAGTTGTTTGGGCTGCCGCCTTGTTTGCATGGCCGAAAACCAGTGTCAGCTTCGTCAGTACAGGGCAGCCGACCACGAAATTCATTGCGTGCGTACTGCGGGCGCGCGCGCGTGCAGTGTAGTAGTGACGGGTGTGACGGCTTCAAACTGCCCCCCACAGTAGGAATTACCCCCTGGGCGGCTCTGGGGTGGCCTCGAGTGGTGACTCTTGGGATCATTATTATTTTGTGGTTTGTGGAGAACCACACACACACGCGCGCGTGCACACACACACACACACACACACACTCTCTCTCTCTCTCCCTCTCTCACCCTCTCTCTCTCTGTCTCTCTGTGTGTGCTTATTTGGAAATTAGTTCTTTTGTTTCATCACAACAACCTTCTCCAACACCGCTCCATGCCTGTCAACTGTATGTATGTATGACGAACCAGTGATAGAGAGAGAGCGAGAGAGAGAGAGTGAGAGAGAGAGAGAGTGAGAGAGAGTGAGACAGAGAGGGGGGTACAGAGAGAGAGGAAGAGGGGAGGGAGAGAGAGAGGGGGGGGGAGACAGAGGGGGAGATAGAGATAGAGGGAGACAGAGAGGGAGAAGGGAGAGAGGTGTGGTTGTTTCGGAAGGTGTGGGGGGTGGGGGGTGAGGGGTAGAAAAAGTCATGAATGGTTCATGTAATTTTTTTTTCCTTTCATGTAAATCGTTCTGAGCTCTCGGAGACAAAGGGCGGTGTACAAATGTATATTGGTAAAGTAAAATAAGATAAGATAAGAAGATATCAATTTATTGTCTGTAAATCCACAGAAATTTGTCTTTTCAGCTCCAGTGCCTATAGCATTAAACACGTCAAGCGCAATCACTTTTACTAATATGAACATTCATGAAAGTATGCAACAGAACACTTAAAAGTGATAAAACTGGTGTTTACAAGGTGAGAAAAACCACTTATCATCGTCATCATCATCATCGTCGTCATCATTATCATCATCATTATCATCGTTATCATTATCATTATTGCCATTAATATTATTGTTCTTGTTGTTGTTGTTGCTGTTGTTGTTCTCCTCCTCCTCCTCCTCCTCTTCCTTCTTCTTCTTTCTACTCCTCCTCCTCCTCCTTCTTTTCCTCTTTCTTCTTCTTCTTCTTCTGCCTACTCCTCCTCCTCCTTCTCCTCTTTCTTCTTATTCTTCCTCCTCCTCCTCCCCCTTCTCCTCTCTCTTCTTCTTCCTCCTCCTCCTCTTCCTTCTTCTTCTTCTTCTTCTTCCTACTCTTCCTCCTCCTCCTTCTTTTCCTCTTTCTTCTTCTTCTTCTTCTTCTGCCTACTCCTCCTCCTCCTCCTCCTCCTCTTTCTTCTTCTTCTTCCTACTCCTCCTCCTCCTCCTCCTCCTTCTTTTCCTCTTTCTTCTTCTTCTTCTCCTTCTTCTTCTTCTTCTTCTGCCTACTCCTCCTCCCCCTTCTCCTCTCTCTTCTTCTCCCTCCTCCTCCTCTTCCTTCTTCTTCTTCTTCTTCCTACTCTTCCTCCTCCTCCTTCATTTCCTCTTCCTTCTCCTTCTCCTTCTTTTTCTTCTTCTCCTTCTCCTTCTTTTTCTTCTTCTTCTCCACCGTTGTGGTTGTTTTCCCCCTCACAGCTGTTGTACAATCAGTATCTTGGGCCTTCTTGTTGTGTTGATTCAGCGAACTGTAATCCATGTTACGTATCAAGGCCTGAGAAGTTCTGTGGAGAGGTGACCGCTACATACTACGAGGGTACTGAATTGTTGAACGTTAATATTATTGTTGTTGTTGTTGTTGCTGTTGTTGTTGTTCTTCTCCTCCTCCTCTTTCTTCTTCCTCTTCTTCTTCCTCCTCCTCCTCGCCTTTTCATCGTGGGGGGGAGAGAGAGTGGGGAGGGGGAGTGGGGGGGGGGGGGGGTAAGCTTCCGTCTACACCGTGGAAAGCGAGATAGGTCGCTATTGATTCCTACTGCCGGTGAATCGCAAGAGAGTGAACCCCCACACAGCAAATCGGCTTCTCGGGGGGTTATTCCGAGCAAAAAAAATGCCAGAGAGAGAAAGAAGGGGAGGGGGGGGGGGGAGGATGGGAGAGAGAGGGGGGTAGGGAGGGAGAGAGAGGCTGGGGGGGGGAGGGATAGAAGAGAGAGAGTGTGTGTGCGAGTGAGAGGAGGGGATAGAGAGCGAGGGAGGGAGAGAGAGAGAGAAACACAACTGAACCTCTCCAAGCGTAATTTGGATCAGGACCAAAATCTGTTCTCCACGTGGTTCCCAAACCGTTGCCCTGCACACACACACACTCACACACACACACACACACACACACACACACACACACACACACACACACACACACACACTTTCCCCAGAAAGAAACACCAAAGCTAATCTGGCACCAGTTCAGAATATTTCTCCGGGAGTAACTTTTGGGATGGGGGTGGTGGGGTGGGGTAAAGGGTGTCCCGTTTGTGTGTGTGTGGGGTGAGGGGGGCGAGGTGCCGTGTGTGTGTGTGTGTGTGTGTGTGTGTGTGTGTGTGTGTGTACGTACAACCGTTCTTTTTTTAACAACGCAGATTGACGCTGGAAAGGACGTGAGCACAGAACGCACAAGGCACACACAATCAGATGCAGACACAGCCTCTGACACGGACAGTCAGTGTTCAAATTGTGTGCTGTGTGGATCAAGGGAAATTCTTTACAAGATATTGGAACCTCTCTTTTCTGCACGGTCAATTGTTTTTATTTTATTTTATTTTATTTTATCTTAATTACTTTTTTTAATTTTATATTATACCCTGTTTTTCAGCTGTGGTTCTTGTGTGTGTGTGTGTGTTTATGGCAGCAGCTGTGTTGCGGATGTAACGACGCCAGTCCCTGACGCAAAAATGCCAAGTAAGTGGTTGTGTGTGTGTGTGTGTCTGTGTGTGTCTGTGTGTGTCTGTGTCTGTCTGTCTGTCTGTGTTTGTGTCTGTTGTGTCTGTGTCTCTGTCTGTGTCTGACTTTGTGTGTGTGTGTGTGTGTGTGCGTGCGTGCGTGTGTGTGTGTGTGTGTGTGTGTGAGAGAGTGTGTGTATGTGTGTGTGTTTTTTTGTGTGTATCTGTGTTTTGCGTGCGTGCCTGCGTGTGTGTTTGTGTGTGCGCGCGCGTGTGTGTGGTGTGTGTGTGTGTGTGTGTGTGTGTGTGGAGGGAGGAAGGCGGGGAGTATATGTGTGTGTGTGCGTGTGTGTGTGTGTGTGTGTGTGTCTGTTGGAGTGTGTGCATCTTGGGGGAGAGGGGGGAGGGAGGAGCTGAATGTATGTGTGTGTACTCCTGCCTTCGTGCCTTCATGTCTAATTATCATATCACACAATGACACAACCTTACAGCTGGTCCAACAGCAATGGACGCGAGTTTGAATCCCAGCGGAGGTGGGTTTTTCGGCCCGTTGCCGGCTCCTACCCAGAGTTGAGTGTGCTGTGGGCTGAAATGGGGAGACTGGGACCACACAGTGGAGTGTCATCCACTTCACGGATGTGTCTTTTTTGGGTGTGTTGCTCTAATTTCCCGACCAACACTGCAAGTGTCTGTATCTCTCGGGCCTGGATATATCGTTATGACAGGAAGCGTAGAGTAAAGAGTAGAGTGGGGGGTACCCGTTATGCCGCCGTCCCGTTATGCCGCCGACCCGCTATGCCGCTATCCCGCTTTATTCCCTTTCGCTTTTCATCACATGCGCGTGAAAAATGATATATGACAGTAGCAGTTTTCACAAATGACGTATATTATGATGTAAACACTGAATGACACTAAAACTCGCCATTTAGAGGCGGGCTCGTGCAAATGCAAACTAAATGATAAAAAAAATATGTATTCAGGACAAATGTAATACTTTCAATTTTCTACATTTTTAATGAGAAACAAAACCAATAACAAGCAAAAAGAAAAAAGTGTGCTAGAAACGAATTTTAAAGGAAAGTTTCTTGTACAGATCATTTCTCCACTAGTATCTATAGCCCAAAACAAGGAAATGGCGGAAACAATCTTCCAATGTACTGCAAATGTAAAATGCCCTGGTACCGAAAGGGAATAAAATCATATTGCCGCAGACCCATTGTCAAACAATCTCTCTCTCTCTCTCTCTCTCTCTCTCTCTCTCTCTCACATACACACACACACAGACACATACCCAATCACACTCAAAAAGAAATAAAAGATCATAACAACCAATGTTTGTCCCAAACAAACTTTTTTGTGACAAAAGACAATCCGTAAACGGGTCGGCACAACGGGTCGGCGGCATAGCGGGTCGGCGGCACAACGATACGCTCCCGCGTAGAGTACAGCCTTGTCATGCAGTCCCAAACCTAAATGGACCTTCATAGCAGAAGTGTGGTTATCATCATCGTCATCATCATCATCATCATCATCGTCATCATCATTGTCATCCTCCTCCTCCTCCTGCATCGTCAGTGTAGAAAAAAAAGAAAACAAGAAGTAAAAAGTCTAAATTATGTGACCTTTCATGCTTTCAAGTCATGCCCTGTTCTCGTGGTGACCTCAGTTTCCGTGCTTGGGGTGAGTGTTGTCAATGTCTTCAGTGTCGGTAGATTCAAGGGTAACTGTAGCTGGAGGGACGTGGTGGCGGTCTCTGCTCTGGGAGGGATGCTCACTCAGTCTGGCTCTGCGACTAAGCCATTATTGTCGCCATTAGGGGTCTTAGTAAGCGGTGTCCTAAGTACGTTAAATCAGAGCAGGCATTACCGAACACCACCCAAGTGACTCAGCAGCAGTGCAGGGTCTCCTCTGGTGTGTGGCCTCCTGGTGACCTAACATCTATGGTTCTCTGTGGACTGCCGGCACCGGGACTGCGGCAGACGAACCCGGGTGTGGCTGTGTGTTGCTGGGGGAAGTGGGAATGAGCGGCGTGGGGGTGATGCCACTGAAACGCTGCACATGACGGGGCCGCAAAAAACAAACAAACAAACAAAAAGAATAAAAGGTGTTGGTATAGAACTGCACATTAAACCTTTTTCTTCCCCGTAACATATACGCGGAAGGCAGTTTCCGTTATGCATAGAATCTAACTCTCTTTTTTCATTCTTTCTTCTTTTTTTTTAACTGACAGGAAAAAGAAAAGTGAAACGCATGGGAAAGGAGCAACAGTAAGTAAATTCGCCACTGGGGTGTCTCCAACTGTGTGTTGATGTTCTTTACTTATGTCTGTGTGTCTGTGTCTGTGTGTCTGTGTCTGTCCCTGACTGTGTCTCTTCGTCTGTATGTTTCTCTCTCCATCTGTGTGTGTGTGTGTGTGTGTGTGTGTGTGTGTGTGTGTTATTTTTACCATGCTTATACCTTTATGTAGTATAGTATTCGATTTCTATGACTTTAAGTAGCATTGTGTAGTGCATGCAATGACATACATAATGTAGTTTTGTGTAATGTAGACCCTGTTTCAGGGCGGGGACTGGATGAAAAAAGCACGCCAGTGATTATCTATTATCCTCGATAATAAGGAAAAGAATTTGTCTGTTTCTCTGTCTGTCTGTCTCTCTGTGTTTTGCCACTCTCTGAACTGTACAGAGCACCAAATAGCAACTACATGCATAATCTGTCAAGATTGTTGGGGTTTTTTGTGTTTTTGGGGGTTTTTTTTCCCCATTCCTTTAACAGGAGAAAGAAAATGTATTACGTAATGGGTCAACACCCATACCATGATATTTCATTGATTGATTGATTGATATGGATACTTATATAGCGCCTATCTTCGGTCGGAGACCAAGCTCTAAGCGCTTTACAAACACGGGGTCATTTCCACAACAGGCTGCCTACCTGTGGGTAGAGCCGACTGACGGCTGCCATTGGGCGCTCATCATTCGTTTCCTGTGTCATTCAATCAGATTTCAGGCACGCACACATGCACACTTAGACAAACATGTAACATTTAACATTTTACGTGTGTGTGCGTTTTGTTTATTTACCCCGCCATGCAGGAAGCCATACTCCGCTTTTGGGGGTGTGCATGCTGGGTATGTTCTTGTTTCCATAACCCACCAAACGCTGACATGGATTACAGGATCTTTAACGTGCGCATTTGATCTTCTACATGCGTATACACATGAAAGGGGTTCCGGCACTGGCAGGTCTGCACATATGTTGACCTGGGAGATCGGAAAAATCTCCACCCTTTTACCCACCAGGCGCCGTCACCGAGATTCGAACCCGGGACCCTCAGATTGAAAGTCCAACGCTTTAACCACCCGGCTATTGCGCCGAATGTTTCATGTGTTCTGTTTTACGTAAACTCCTGTCCCTTTGACGTCACCATGCTGACGACAAACCAACGTACCAACGTAGTGAAGAATGTCTACATATGTTTATATAAAGCCTTTGACTGAGCGGTGCGCTGACGCGCGCAGTTGATGTATAAGATAATTGGTTCTGGACGCTTTGATACTGACACTGGTTTCTCTGAAGAAGTCGTCAGCCCATTATTGATACTGACACTGGTTTCCCTGAAGAAGTCGTCAGCCCATTATTGATACTGACACTGGTTTCTCTGAAGAAGAAGTCAGCCCATTATTGATACTGACACTGGTAGAAGTTAGCCCATTATTGATACTGACACTGGTTTCTCTGAAGAAGTCAGGCCATTATTGATGCTGACACTGGTTTCTCTGAAGAAGTCGTCAGCCCATTATTGATGCTGACACTGGTTTCTCTGAAGAAGTCGTCAGCCCATTATTGATGCTGACACTGGTTTCTCTGAAGAAGACGTCAGCCCATTATTGATACTGACACTGGTAGAAGTCAGCCCATTATTGATACTGACACTGGTTTCTCTGAAGAAGTCGTCAGCCCATTATTGATACTGACACTGGTTTCTCTGAAGAAGTCAGCCCATTATTGATACTGACACTGGTAGAAGTCAGCCCATTATTGATGCTGACACTGGTTTCTCTGAAGAAGTCGTCAGCCCATTATTGATACTGACACTGGTTTCTCTGAAGAAGTCGTCAGCCCATTATTGATACTGACACTGGTTTCCCTGAAGAAGTCGTCATCCCATTATTGATACTGACACTGGTTTCTCTGAAGAAGTCAGGCCATTATTGATACTGACACTGGTTTCCCTGAAGAAGTCGTCAGCCCATTATTGATACTGACACTGGTTTCTCTGAAGAAGTCGTCAGCCCATTATTGATACTGACACTGGTTTCCCTGAAGAAGTCGTCAGCCCATTATTGATACTGACACTGGTTTCTCTGAAGAAGAAGTCAGCCCATTATTGATACTGACACTGGTAGAAGTTAGCCCATTATTGATACTGACACTGGTTTCTCTGAAGAAGTCGTCAGCCCATTATTGATACTGACACTGGTTTCTCTGAAGAAGTCAGCCCATTATTGATACTGACACTGGTTTCTCTGAAGAAGTCGTCAGCCCATTATTGATACTGACACTGGTTTCTCTGAAGAAGTCGTCAGCCCATTATTGATACTGACACTGGTTTCTCTGAAGAAGTCGTCAGCCCATTATTGATACTGACACTGGTTTCCCTGAAGAAGTCGTCAGCCCATTATTGATACTGACACTGGTTTCTCTGAAGAAGTCGTCAGCCCATTATTGCTGTGTATTTGTCTTTGGACCTCCTTCAGTAGTAGCTGTGGCCTGCACTGAATAAAAACCATTTTCGTTTCGTTTCTGTCTATCTGTAATTGTTTTATTTCTCCAAGTTCATCTGTCTGTCTGTTCTCCCCTCTCTGTCTCTGTCTCCGTCTCTGTCTGTCTGTCTGTCTCTCTGTCCCCTCCCCACTCTCTCTCCTCTCTCTCCCCTCCTCTCTCTTTCATTCTTTCTCTCCCTCCCTCCCTTCACCGCCCCCCCCCTCTCTCTCTCTCAGTCTCTCGCTGTCTCCCTCTTTCTCTCCACTCCCTCTTTCTGTCTATCCCACCCTTTTCTCTCTCTCTCCCTCTCTCCCCTCTCTCACTCTCCCCCTCCTCTCTCTACTCTCATCTCTCTCTCTTTCCCCTCCTCTCTCTTCCCCTCCTCTCTCTCTCCTCTCTCTTTCTCCCTCCTTTCTCTCCTCTCTCGCTTTCTCTCTCTCTCACCATCCCCCTCTCTCTCTCACTCTCTCCCCATCCTCTCTCTCTCTCTCTCTCTCTCTCTCTCTCTCCCTCCTCTCTCCCTCCTCTCTCTCGCTTTCTCTCTCTCTCACACCATCCCCCCCTCTCTCTCTCCCTCCTCTCTCCCTCCTCTCTCTCGCTTTCTCTCTCTCTCTCTCTCACCATTCCCCCCCCTCTCTCTCTCTCTCACCATCCCCCCCTCTTTCTTTCTCACTCTCTCCCCCATCCCCTCTCTCTCTTTCTGTCCCCTCCCCACTCTCTCTCCTCCTCTCTCTCCCCTCCTCTCTCTTTCACTCTTCCTCCCTCCCTTCACCCCCCTCCCCTCTCTCTCACTGTCTCTCCCTCATTCTCTGCACTCCCCTCTCTCTCTCCTCTCTCCTTCCCTCTCCCTCCCCCCCTCCCCTACACTTCTTATCCTCTGTTTCCTCTGTCTGCTCTGTCTGTAGTTCCTTTCGGTAAAGTTATGTCTGTTGTTAATGGATGGTGATGAAGTAATTAATAATGCGTATTGTCTGCGCGAATCGGCCTTTTTTTTCTCTCTCTTTGTTCTTTTGACATCGCTCGTATAGTTTGGTATATCTGTGTGGTTCGTCCGTCGGGATCGACGAGGACCATCTAGTCATCCTGGGGGTGGGTGGGTTGGGCTCTGTGGGTGCGCAGATGACTGGTCAGGCCAATCCGCGCCCGGAAGGTTCTGACGCAGTGTGGACAGGGGATGGTGGCGGCTGTTGGGGACTTGCTGGCACTGCTTTTCCTGGCCTGTCTGCGTTGCTCTGCTGCAGCGATTCTGTTGGCCTCACAGGATTTGGCGCCTTTGTGGACAGCTGAACGCCACTTTGGTCTGTCCATTGCATTCAGCTCCCATGTGTCGTGGCTGATGTTGAAGGCCTTCAGAGAAGCTTTCAGAGTGTCTTTGAAGCGCTTCTTTTGGCCTCCATGGGAGCTCTTGCCATGTTGGAGTTCTCCGTACAGCAGTTTCTTGGGGAGCCGGTGGTCTGGCATGCGAACTACATGGCCTGCCCAGCCCAGCTGGACCTGCATCAAGATGGTGTAGATGCTGGGCAAGTTTGCACGAGTGAGCACCTCTGTGTCAGGGGGTGCACGGGAGGGGTAGTACCTCTAGAGGGGAGGCTTGTCACGCTCTTCCGGGAGTGGCTCGTCCTCTGTTGGTCCCCACCGGCACCCAGCTCTCACCTATGGGTCCTAGAAGCTGCTAGCATGCGGCAGCGTCCAAACCCCGGGCAACGGCTTTGACAGGCTGGCTAAACTAGGTGAGGGTAGCCGACGGGTCTCAAACCCTCGGTGAGTTGGGGCTTGTCTACCCAAGCATGTGAAGACTGGTATATGTAAGATATATATGAATGTGGTATATGTAAGATATATGAATGTAGCGTTTCGATGCCCCTGGGGGCCAAGAGATGACACTTTTTGTCTTGCCTGTTGTCATTCCTGTTGTCTCGAATCATGATTATTCTTCAACTTTTCATTGTTTGTAGTTATTCTGTCCATTCATTTTCGTTGCCACGATCCATCTATTTCAGAAATCAAGTGATAATTATTAATTGAATTTGTTGTTTTGTACTTATTTATTTATTTGTTTATTTATTGATTTGCTTATTTATTCATATATTTATCTGTCTCTTTATTCATTTATTTTCTAAATCATTCATGTGTTTATTTATTCATGTATTAGTTAGTTAGTTATTTGCTTATTTACTTAGTTTTTAGTTATCTATTCGTGCTTTCACTGACTGATGTGATTCATTTACTTAGTTAGTTTTTAGTTATCTATTCATGCTTTCACTGACTGATGTGATTCATTTACTTAGTCAGTTAGTTAGTTATCTATTCGTGCTTTCATTGACTGATGTGATTCACTGACTAACCAGGGCCGATGACGGTGACGATCTTCCGGTAAGGGCGATAACCCTCAGCGATTGGTGTGAACACTCTTTGGTTGTCTGTCGTTGCTTAACGCGTTTTGTGTGGTGGATAACAGGCGCGCGCACGCACACACACACACACACACACACACACACACACACACACACACACACACACACACAAACGTGTGTTCCCTCAACGTTTGCTTTTTTTTTTTTTTTTTTTTTTTAGACGAACGTATTCTGTTTTTTATTAGCTCAGCTCAGGGTGAATTTTGTCAAAATCTCCACCAACACTTGTTCATGTGAAATATTAACATCATTAATTTCTGGGGATTTTTAGCAGCGGGGATTGGAGATGACATGTCCTTCAAATAATAATTACAATAATACTAATACTAATAATTATCATTATCATGATAATGATAGTAATAACAACAGCAATAGTAATAACGATCATGATAATAATGGTAATGATGAGTTAGTGCTCTGTGCTACTGTAACTTGCAAATGATAATGATAATGATGCCGTATGTACGATTGTGTTCTTTGTTACTGTGATTTGAAAGTGCTGATCATGGGAAGAAGATGATGGCCAAGATTAGAAGAATAACTAGCTAACTGGGGCTTATTTTCAAGATTAGGCATAAATGCTCATAATGATAATAATAATAATAATAATAATAATAATAACTAAATAGATAAACAAACAAACAAACAAATCAGTAAATGAATGAATAAAATGGCATTGATTGATACGGTTATAACCGATAATAACAATAACAACCAGTGTGATAGGTACCCAGACATGTCTAAGCATGCACTCCAGGCCTGACAAGCGCGTTGGGTTATACTGCTGTCAGGCATCTGTCTATCAGAACTGGTGTAGCGTATATGGATTTGACCATGTGCTCGTGAATCACCTGTCAGCTTTAGCTTGTTGTGGCTGGTGTTGTGGTTTTGTTGTGGTTGTTTGTTGTGGCTGGTGTTGTTTCATGGGTGCTGTGGTGATTAGTCTGACAATTACCCTCGTGCTTCCATTGAGTGTCTTTTTGGTTTGCTCTTATTGTATTCATTTATTTCATTTTATTTTAGTTTAGTTTAGTTTAGTTTACAGCGACTGGCGCAACAGCCGACTTGTTAAAGCGTTGGACTTTCAATCTGAGGGTCCCGGGTTCGAATCTCGGTAACAGCGCCTGGTGGGTAAAGGGTTGAGATTTCCCCGATCTCCCGGGTCAACATAATATATGTGCAGACCTGCTCGTATCTGAACCCCATTCGAGTGTATACGCAAAGCAGATCAAATACGCACGTTAAAGATCCTGTAATCCGTATCAGCGTTTGGTGGGTTATGGAAACAAGGACATACCCAGCATGCACACCCACGAAAACGGAGTATGGCTGCCTACAAGGTGGGGTAAAAACGGTCATACGCGTAAACGCCCACTCGTATACATACGAGTGAACGTGGGAGTTGCAGCCCCATGAATGAAGAAGAAAGAAGAATATTGCAGTGTCGTTGGTGATTCCTGCTTTTATTTTATGTTGCCTGTATTCCAAGTTACCCATTTCTTAATCTTTTTATTTAATTTTTTTAACTTATTTAGTTATTTTTCGTTCTTTTTTTGTGTGTGTGTCGTGGTTATCGATCCTTTTTGGTTGATGCTTTGGACTTAAATTTGGACTTAGCAAAATATGTTTTTAGGTCCTTTAAACATGTGATCAAAATGCCCAGGGAAATACTATCACAGAACGACACGTTCACACGCACGCACACACACACACACACACACACACACACACACACACACACACACACACACACACACACACAACAATACCAAAACTGGTAAGAAAGCAACCGCACAGATACACACATATCAATTTAT